>NW_027643562.1:132500-134758 GCF_032717465.1 Coenobita brevimanus
TTTGGTGTGATGTGGTGTTGTACAGTGTGGTATAGTTCAGCGTGGTGTGGCGCAGTGTGGAGTGGTGTGGTGTGGCGCGGTGCAGTGCAGTGTGGTGCGGTTCGGTGTGGTGTGGTGTGGTTTGTAGAGTATGATGTGATATGGCTTGGTGTGTGTGGCTTGGTGCGTTATTGTATGATGCTGAGCAGTGTTTTATGGTGTAGTCAGCCTGGTGTGATGTAGTGCACAGTGGCGTGTTGTAGTGTAGTGTGGTGTGGTGTGCTGTAACGGAGCGTGGTGTAGGTCAGTGTGTTGTATTGTGGTGTCGTGAGGTGGTGTGAGGTGTGAGGTATTGTCAGGCGTGGTGAAGTGTGGTGTGGTGAGTAGTGGTGTGGGTTAGTTTGATGTGATGTCACGTGATGTGGTGTGGTGCACTGTGGTACAATGGCGTGTGGTGTGGTGTGATGAGTGTGGTGTGACGCAGGTGGTATGAGCGGTGTATTGTGGTAGGATGCTGTGTGGTGTGGTGAGGCGCTGGGGTGAGTTAAGTGATGTGGTACTGCGCTGAGGCGAGCTTATCCTAGTGGCGTGGTGCCGTGTGGTGTGAGGCAGTGTTGTGTGATGTTGTGTGACAGTCTGGTGTAGTGGTGTGATGTGTGGTGCAGTACGATGTGGTGTGGTGGGATGCTGTGGTGTGGAGGTGTGAGGGTGTGTGGGAGCCAGCAGGTGTCCACTGTGGCGCGGGACACCAACGGGTTCACCCCCACACTTTACGTTTAAAATAGTCCCCCACCCAGCCTTGGTCACGTTCAGGGTTCACACACCCCTGAATACAAATACCTTCCTCAAACTTCACAAATCAACATACATACCACACACACAAATACAATATCTACATTTAAACTTAACTAATCTATCTATCTATATACCTAGGCTGCTTCCCCCACACAAAGGGAGGTAGCCGAGACAGGACGACACACTCCCAATTTACTCATCCAAACACACTCAATTATTCGTATCTTAGCAATCATATGGAGACAGTAAGAGTGAAATCAAAGAAAAAAGGTCATCTCACAGGAGAGGTAAAATCCTTTCAGGCCGGAGTGCTTCAAAAGGACGCGATAGCATCTCAAGGAAAGGTTGTGTCTGTCTGTCTCATTAACGTTTTGGGATGCGAGGTACTTCATTCCCGGCGACATGAGCGAGGCCACACCACACCATTCAAAGCCACTCTCTCTTACCACATGACGCCAAAGGCATAATCAATGGGTCTTGAAGCTCCAGCATCTATTATATTTGTATCCAGTTAATTTATTTTTACTAACTCCAAACGATATGGTTCAGTTTGGGAGAGAGTTTTCAAGAGGGGTTTAATACTCGTATAACCTTCATTAACACCTCCCCCCCCAAAAAAAAAAGTCCAACGGTATTCTCAGTTGGATAAAATCGTCTGCAAATAGAAAGAAATACCTAAAAAACTGTGAGTAGTCTGATGGAATTTATAATTACGAAATCTGTGTAAGTTGCGGCGATCTATCCTTTGAATGTTATGACTTGTCTCAGGTAAAAATAATCTATCTATCTATCTATCTATAGCCCGACGCCCTAATCCCGCAAAGGGTGGCCGCAGACAAAACGCCTCCAAGTCACTCTGTCACCCACCATTTGATTCCCCTCCCCCCAACTCACCCCCTCCCTCATATACCTCTCAACTCCATCCCTCCACCTCATCCTCGGTCTACCCCTCCCTCTCCCTCCCTCCACCTCATCCTCGGTCTACCCCTCCCTCTCCCTCCCTCTCCCTCCCTCCACCTCACCTACATACACCCTCTTAGTCAGTCTTTCATTCACCTGATGTTAATTTGAATACAATAGTTGTGTCCATACCAGCTTAAGGATAATCGAAAGTTACCAGCGATTATACTGACAGACTTCTCAGAGCTGAATAACCTTGTATTAGCCTGACTAAAATACCCAGATGCATCCACGGCAGCGATGTGGTTAATATTCTTAGAGGCTGATCAGAATATAACAGATTTGATACTGTGCTGGAAATAACAGTCTACCTTTCAGCTTGACGAATTATTTAGCGTTTCTTTCTGTTGTTCAGGGAACTGTGAATATATAGAGGTTTTTGTCTGACACCTCATCCAGTGAAATGTGATCCGAACTAAAAAGCTCCTTCATCTCTGTCCCTATTTATGAGGCAACGTAAGAACAAGAGAGAGAGAGAGAGAAAATAAAAACGAAACGACAATGGACGGTATAAAGATTCGTCA
>NW_027643563.1:5000-117080 GCF_032717465.1 Coenobita brevimanus
ATGATGGTATTGTGATCCCTACCCTGATGTATGGAAGCGAGGCATGGACCTTGCAAGAGGGGAACAAGTCAAGAGTGAGAGCAGTGGAAATGAGTTACTTGAGAGGAGCATGTGGAGTGATGTGGAGGGACAGGTTGACGAATGAAGAAGTGAAGGAACGTTGTGGGGTAGATGTGGATGTGGTTGAAAAGATTAGGAGAAATACACTGAGGTGGTTTGGACATGTGGAGAGAATGGAGAATGAAAGACTGACTAAGAGGGTGTATGTAGGTGAGGTGGAGGGAGGGAGAGGGAGGGGTAGACCGAGGATGAGGTGGAGGGATGGAGTTGAGAGGTATATGAGGGAGGGGGGGGTGAGTTGGGGGGAGGGGAGTCAAATGGTAGGTGACAGAGTGACTTGGAGGCGTTTTGTCTGCGGCCACCCTTTGCAGGATTAGGGCGTCAGGCTATAGATAGATAGATAGACTACATTACCAGTCAACTGATTTAGATCATAATGTTATGTATTTTACCTTTAACCAGTACGTTAAACATGTGCACTACTGTAAACGTACGCCACTATCAAGAATCGTTTTCGTTTTCGTTTTCGTTTTTAAAGGCTCCAACATGCTTGCATGTGTCAGCATTGGTCACCTAATGGTGGCTCTCCACGCTGCACGATCCATTGCAGCCCCCCTGTTCAGTCCCTTAACCCTAAGGTCACACTTAATGACCTCGTCCCATGTCTTTCTCGGTCTACCCCTCATAACCCCACCCCCAATATTAACACTTCTCACCTTCTTCACTCAATTATCATCCCCCATCCTCTCCACATATCCAAACCACCTCAATCTACCTCTCCTCATCACAACACCAATACACTCCAGTCCCATCCTACCTCTCAACTCTTCCATTGTAAACCAAGCCCCTCCAGGCCTTGGAAGCAGGGACGCACTGCACATCCACCTAATCATTGTCATTTCTGTACGTCTGAGCCGGCGAATATCTTCCTCCTTCACTGCCCAGGTCTCACTGCCATACAGCATTACACTCCTAACACATGCTGCATACAAAGACCCCTTAGCACGTAGGGAGAGCCCTCTCAATGTCAGGAGAGGCAAGAGCTCCCTGAACTTCTTCCAACCACTTCTCACCCTAGCCACAGAGCTAGCTCCAGCCCCACCTCCAGCACACAACATGTCTCCTAAATAACAAAACTCTTCCACACACTCAAGAGATTCACCAGCAAGTTCAATTCTTTCACGTCTGACGATCTCCACCTGCTCACCCCGGCACGCCGTACACACAAAATCAGCATTATCTCGCAGTCTACCTGTGGGACTGAAACAGGGGTGTGTGATGTCTCCATGGCTGTTTAATATATATATGGATGGGGTTGTAAAGGAGATGCAAGGTAGGGCAGTGGATGTGGGGGTGGCCCTAATGAATGAGGGTGAGATTTGGAAGCTTCCGGTGTTGCTGTTTGCTGATGATACAGTATTGTTGAGTGAAGATGAATGGGAGTTGCAAGGTTTGGTGAATGAATTAGGGACAGTGTGTAGGAGGAGGAAGCTGAAAGTTAATGTAAACAAAAGTAAAGTTATGGTGTTTGAGAGGAATGAAGTCACAGAGTGTGCAGTGAGATTGGATGGTGAGGATATGGAGAATGTGAGTGCATTCAAGTACTTGGGTAGTGTGATGAGTAAGGATGGAACTTTGGGGGATGAAGTACGTGAAAGGGTACAGCAGGGAAGAAAGGTTGTTGGTACACTGAAAGCAGTGATGAGAAATAGGGAGGTGAGTATGGAAGTTAAGAAGTCACTGCATGATGGTATTGTGATCCCTACCCTGATGTATGGAAGCGAGGCATGGACCTTGCAAGAGGGGAACAAGTCAAGAGTGAGAGCAGTGGAAATGAGTTACTTGAGAGGAGCATGTGGAGTGATGTGGAGGGACAGGTTGACGAATGAAGAAGTGAAGGAACGTTGTGGGGTAGATGTGGATGTGGTTGAAAAGATTAGGAGAAATACACTGAGGTGGTTTGGACATGTGGAGAGAATGGAGAATGAAAGACTGACTAAGAGGGTGTATGTAGGTGAGGTGGAGGGAGGGAGAGGGAGAGGTAGACCGAGGATGAGGTGGAGGGATGGAGTTGAGAGGTATATGAGGGAGGGGGGGGTGAGTTGGGGGGAGGGGAGTCAAATGGTAGGTGACAGAGTGACTTGGAGGCGTTTTGTCTGCGGCCACCCTTTGCAGGATTAGGGCGTCAGGCTATAGATAGATAGATAGACTACATTACCAGTCAACTGATTTAGATCATAATGTTATGTATTTTACCTTTAACCAGTACGTTAAACATGTGCACTACTGTAAACGTACGCCACTATCAAGAATCGTTTTCGTTTTCGTTTTTAAAGGCTCCAACATGCTTGCATGTGTCGGCATTGGTCACCTAATGGTGGCTCTCCACGCTGCACGATCCATTGCAGCCCCCCTGTTCAGTCCCTTAACCCTAAGGTCACACTTAATGACCTCGTCCCATCTCTTTCTCGGTCTACACCTCATAACCCCACCCCCAATATTAACACTTCTCACCTTCTTCACTCAATTATCATCCCCCATCCTCTCCACATATCCAAACCACCTCAATCTACCTCTCCTCATCACAACACCAATACACTCCAGTCCCATCCTACCTCTCAACTCTTCCATTGTAAACCAAGCCCCTCCAGGCCTTGGAAGCAGGGACGCACTGCACATCCACCTAATCATTGTCATTTCTGTACGTCTGAGCCGGCGAATATCTTCCTCCTTCACTGCCCAGGTCTCACTGCCATACAGCATTACACTCCTAACACATGCTGCATACAAAGACCCCTTAGCACGTAGGGAGAGCCCTCTCAATGTCAGGAGAGGCAAGAGCTCCCTGAACTTCTTCCAACCACTTCTCACCCTAGCCACAGAGCTACCTCCAGCCCCACCTCCAGCACACAACATGTCTTCCAAATAACAAAACTCTTCCACACACTCAAGAGATTCACCAGCAAGTTCAATCCTTTCACGTCTGACAATCTCCACCTGCTCACCCCGGCACACCGTACACATAAAATCAGCATTATCTCGCAGTCTACCTCTGATACCACTACATCTCTTATGCACCCATTTATCACACACACCGCACAAGGTGGAATTACTTCCCACGCCCTTGTGGCAAACTGCACATGGCCACTCTCCCTCGTCTTTGACAGTACCGCCACCAACCCTAGATATCATCACTTTTGTTTTATCTGCATTTACCCTTAAACCCTTTTGCCCCATACCATCTCTCCACTTCCTAAACCTTTCCTCCGCCTCCCTTTCATTCTCTGCAATCAACACCAAATCATCAGCATACAACAACTCCCATGGGAGTCCGTTTCTAAAGGAACGTGAAATGGCTTCAAGTACCATGATAAACAACATGGGACTCAAGACTGACCCCTGATGCACACCAACATTCACGGAAAACTCATCACTCAAATCTCCATTCACTCTCACCTGGGTGTGAGCACCCCCATACATGGCCATAACCACCCTAACCAGCCACTCCTCCAAGCCAAGCTTTCTCATTGCCCACTTCACCACCTCTGTAGGGACTCTGTCAAAGGCCTTCTCCAAATCAACAGAAACAAAATAAAGATCCCTTCTCCTACTAATATATTTTTCCTGAAGCTGTCGAACAATGAATATGGCATCAGTGGTCCCCCTACCTGGCATAAACCCAAACTGCATCTCATCAATATTCACTCTTTCTCTAATCATACCTTCTAAAACTCTCTCCATTACCTTCATTATCTGATCTAAAAGCTTTATACCTCTATAATTTCCTCTTTCCAGGGCATCACCCTTCCCTTTATACACATTTACAATTACACTCTTCAGCCAATCATCTGGGACAACACACTCATAAATAATCCTATTTATCAGGTCAGTGACTAAACTCACCCCTATATCGCCTGAGGCCTTCAACATTTCGGCAGTCAACCCAGACACACAAGCTGCCTTCCCCACCCTCATCCTGCCTATTGCCTCACTCACAGTAGCAGTATCAATCAAAGGCCAAGGGCCAGACACTGGATCTGCTGGCTCCAAACCTTCCCTGTCCCAGTCAAACTCCTCATTCAACAACCGGTTATAATGCTCTCTCCATGCACCTTTAATATCCTCACTGTTCACCACTACCCTTCCTTCATCATTCTTCACACACTGCTCACCTATAATATCCCGATTATCCCTCTTCACATGACCTGCCACCCTAAATATATTTTTCCTTTCCCCATGATTTAGATTATCAAGTAATTGTCTCTGTGACTCAGACTTTGCCCTGTATACCTCTCTCCTAGCACTACGCTTGGCAGCAAATATTCCTCTTTGCTACCACCCTTCTTCCATTCCCGGAAAAGCCTTCTTTTCTCCTTAATTGCAGCTTCTACACCCTCATCCCACCACCAAGTTACTTTATGTCTTGGTGGTCCTCTTGTCCAGCCGCATGTTACATCAGTAACTCTCAAGAAATTGTTCTTGAGGGCTCTGTACTGTTCATTAACGCCTCTGTCTACAGCTCCCTGTTCAGCCACCACTCTCCTCAACTCGCTATAGAAGGCATCCCTTACTACTTGGTTTTTCAGCTTCCATATTTTCCTCCTAGGTACATAAGTCCTCTTTTCCATCACTTGATCTTTAAGCACCATATCACAAATCAATAGTTTGTGCTGCTGCACACACTCCTCACTTCCTATAACTTTAACATCCCTCACTAACCTCCTATCAGCCCTCCTAACCAGAAAATAATCTATCTGACTGCTATTTCCCCCAGACTCATACGTAATTAACCTACTGTCTCTTTTCCTAAAATATGTGTTGCACACAATCATGTCCGTTGCCTCCCCAAACTCGAGTATCCTTTCCCCTTCTGCATTCCTTAGACCATATGCACATCCCCCATGCACTCCTTCACAACCTTGTGCTGCTTCACCTACATGACCATTTAAGTCCCCTCCCAAAATCACTATCTCATCATCCCGCATACCACCTACTACACATATTAAATCATCCCAAAATCTATCTTTCTCTGATTCATCCAATCCTGCCTGTGGAGCATATGCCGATATAATCACAGCTATCTTTCTTCCCAACAGAATTTTCCCCTTAAAAATAAATAAAAGCTACATTCTCATCAGTGTAGAAGGCTGACTTACACCTCTTCCTTACCAGTCAATTTCCACAAATGGCATGTTACACAAGTCAGCCAAGGGATATTTAATAATTTCTATTCTTGTTGCCTCTATAAAACTACATTCAACTAAGGATGACTTTTTGAACTGGAAGAGCTGGATATAGTATTTGTTAGAAATGGATCTGGCCACAGAGTAAATGGATCGTTAAGATAATGATGGGTGATTAAGACGGGCAGAGGAATGGCTGAGAGACACAAACACCCTTCCTATCCCTTCACCAGTTTCCTAATCCTGCCTTCACCACCCTGCCTGCCCTCTGCCCTGCCTCTTGCATGCCCTTCTGTTTCCGTTGGTATCAGGCAGGACCCAAGGGGTCCCAGCAGGCCAAAGGTGAAAAGTTCACAGGGTAAACCAGGTCAGGGACTGCTAGTAGGTGGTGATGGTGGCTGAATAGATAAAGCAGTGGGCTAGGAACTACTGTATGTGGTTGTGGTTTTTTATTCCACCTGTTGCTGAGAATGGTTTGAGGATCTTGGCTTCCATAATACTTTTCACTGCTCTCCGAGACCCCCTGACATCCTAAATAAATGTTCACTATCATATCAGTGCTGAATGTAATGCCCCAGAGGTGGTGGATAGTATGATTATTTGATGACCCCTATCTGGTGCATGGTAGGTGGACTTCTAGGCCTTGGAAATGTGCATAACAGCCATGTCCAGAGACAGATACATTAAAAAAAATAAAAAACTGTATGAAGTTAGACTAGGAGAGGAGACAAAGGCTGAATTTTTGTTAAATATAAAAGTTGTCAAGTGCTGAAACACAGAAGTCATTAAGGAAATGCCTGTTTAGTGCATAATGTACTGCAGGATATGCTACAATCCTCACAAATGAGCTAAATAAGTAAAGTTGTGAATGCCACAATCCTCACAGATGTGCAAAGTTGTGTCTGTATATAAAATAAAAGACACAGGAAAACAGATGTGTAAGAACTAGGTTGTACACTGGCAGCAGAATTATATTCATTTTTCTTAGCTTTAGCTAAGGTGTGGTAGGGTTTGTGACTGATCAACTGCTACATCAATCCTCATGCAAAAAAATATAAATAAATAAATAAATAATAAAATAATAAAAGGACAAATTAAAATAAATCACCAGTGAACCTCAAGGCATTTCTCCTACAGCCTTCCACCATAAGGGAGGTTCCCAAAGTGATCAAGACATGGGAGATTATGATGAATAACATCAGAAGAAAACTCATCTTCTAGTGGAGGTGTGACAGAATCAGACAGTTTCAAAATATTATTGTTTAGTGAGTTAGAATGATATGTTAGAATTAATGGAAACATAGATAAATCGTGAGAATAGCATCAGTTTTAAGTCAGATTTCATAAACACATATGAAAATGGACGATTTCGTGAATAAGTACACATTGGGGGTCATACAGTACATATAAACAGTACTGTGTACTCTGTATCTACCTATCTATCTATCTACCTACCTACCTATCTATCTATCTACCTATCTATCTATCTATCTATATATATATATATATATATATATATATATATATATATACAGTATATATACTGTATGTGTATATGTATATGTGTATATATATATATATATATATATATATATATAGCCTCCCTGGGGAAGGGGGATAGAATACTTCCTCAGTATTCCCTGCTTGTCATAAGAGGCGACTAAAAGGGACACTTTTATCTACATTCTTTTTGCTCTCATTCTTTCCCTTGTACTTTGTCTGTCCAAACCCTGTGCATTTTACTTTCATTTAGTTAATTTCCTCTCTCCACTGTCTGGTTCCTGCGAGTCACTGGCATTGGCTCCAGGGTAAAATATTTTACTGCTTAAGAAATCTTTATGAACTCTGGTGACGAAGCAATGGCCCTCAGTTCCGTGCAGCCCTTAAATGGGCAGGGGGTGCTAAGAATCCCACGGTGTAAAAATAAGCTCATAAATCCAAAAAGAACCTTAAGAATAGGAAACTGGAATGTTCGAACTCTCAATCAGGCTGGTAAAATGGAAGAACGTATTTCAGTGTTCAAGGAATACAAGATGGATATTTGTGCTCTGACAGAAACGAGGTTGCTTGGAGCTGATAAAATGAATTTGGAAGATGGTATTACTATGTTGGTTTCTGGTAGGAGTGATGGAAATCATTACCAAGGAGTAGGCTTACTGCTGAGTAGAGATGCTTGCAAGGCACTATGTGAGTTTGAACCAATTAATGAGCGCTTGCTTTATGCTCGCTTAAAATCTGACCATGGTAATATCAGTATGGTTGTAGGGTACGTTCCGACAAATGAGGCTGCTGATGAAATGAAGGATGACTTTTATGAGAAGCTGCAGGATGTAGTGAATAGAGTGGCAAGACATGATGTGTTAGTTTGCATTGGTGATTTTAATGCGATTGTTGGCAGTAGTAGGGATGGCTTTGAAGATTGTATGGGTAGGGAGGGTGTTGGTATAAGAAACGAAAATGGGGTGCGACTTGCAAGCTTTTGTTTGGCAAATGACCTTATAATTGGTGGAACTATCTTTGAGCATAGAAAAATACATAAGACTACTTGGATTTCACCATGTGGTAAATATTGTAACCAGATTGACCACATTGCAATTAGCAGAAGGCATAGGAGTTATTTGCAAGATGTTTACGTAAGGAGGGGGGCAGAGATAGGTAGTGATCATCAACTTGTGTCAAAGATTAAAATAAAACTTAAGAGAAACGTTAATGGTAATTGTACAGGATGTAATAATTATGATTTTGATGAGCTGAGAAGTGATGAGAGCACGAGGGAAAAGTTTCGGTGTGAATGTAGAAACAAATTTCTAGTCCTGCAGACTTTGATGGAATCTGAAGACAATGATATTAATCAAATGTAGAGAGAGGTAAAGAGGTTTTGCATGAGAGTGCTAAGGTTACTATTAAGAAAAAGGGAAAAGCGAGAAGGAAAAAGTGGATGTCAGATGAAACATGGAATGTAATTCAGAAAAGGAAAGAGGCTAAGTTAAGAAGTGAAGAACAACATGTTGATGGCCAGGTAGTTGAAGTACTTAGAGCAAAGTATTGGAGTTTACATTCTGAAGTAAAAAGACTCGTTAGACGTGATAAGAGGAGACTATATGATGAAAAGGCGACAGAGACAGAAATTAAATTAAGTAGAAATGACGGTCAGAGCAAAAGAGCAGCGTATCAGGCCATAAAGGAGTTAACTGGGACTGAAAAGAGAAGGAAGGAAATACCTGTACGAGATAGAAATGGTAATTTGATGACTAAAGATTTGGATATAAAAGGAAGATGGAAAGAGCACTTTGAATCTGTTCTAAATAGACCAATCCCAGCTGAAGAGGACATTTTGCCAGCCGAGAAAGATTTGCAGATAGAAACAGGGGATATAACTTTGGAAGAGGTAGCAAAATCTATAAAGGAGTTAAAGAATTTTAAGGCTCCAGGTGAGGATGGAATATTCCCTGAAATGCTTGAGGTGGAAAATGACGAGTTGATGAATGCACTTTTGAAACTTTTTAATGTGGCTTGGGATAATGGTGGAATTCCAGAAGAGTGGAAAAATGGAGTGATTATAAAAATACCAAAAAAGGGAGATTTAAGTGTGTGTGGCAACTGGAGGGGGATAACTTTGACACCTGTAGTTGCAAAAGTCTTTTCCAAAATCTTGTTGAACAGAATAGAGCCAGTAATTGATAAAATTTTAAGAGAAGAACAAGCGGGATTTAGAAAGGGTCGAGGTTGTAATGATCAGATTTTTATTGTAAGGCATCTAATGCAACAAGCTAATGAGATGAATGTGCCACTTAACATGTGTTTTGTGGATTTTGAAAAGGCGTTTGATAGTGTTTCACGTGGAGCTATGTTGAAAATTATGAGATTCTATGGTATACCAGAAAAGTTTGTAAATATTATTAGAAGCCTGCATGAAGGTACTTTTTGTAAGGTAATGGTGGGTGGTTCTTTGAGTGATCCATTTCAAGTTAGGTCAGGAGTGATTCAAGGAGGAGTTCTTTCGCCATTGTTGTTTGTTTTGGTTATGGATTATGTTATGAAAAAGGTTGTAAGGAGAACAGGTGCAGGAATTAACTGGAAAGAAAATAAGAAGCTGATGGATTTGGTCTATGCTGATGATATTGTACTGATTTGCGGAAGTATTTACGAGATGCAGAGGGTGCTCGATTGTCTGGTGGAGGAAGGAGAAAAAGTGGGATTGGTAATAAACTGTGGAAAGACTGAAATTATTAATATGAACGTGGAGAACCAAATCGATTGTGTAATTGGGAATAATGTGGTGAAGAATGTAGAAAACTTTAAATATCTGGGAATGATTGTATCATCTAATGGATCATTAAACAATGAAATTGAGGAGAGGATTAGACAGGCTTGGCGAGCTGTTGGAATGTTGAAATCTGTTTGGAATAATAATATGCTTTCGGTACATACTAAAGTGAAAATTTACAAGTCCATGGTTAGACCCATTTTAATTTATGGGCATGAGTCATGGTACAGTACATTTGCAAACAGATCAGAAAGTATTAGGATTTGAGAATAAAATACTGAGAAGGATTCTTGGGGTAAAGTGGCAAGACAGAGTTACAAATGAAAGAGTAAGGGATATTACGAGAGTGGAACCAGTTAATGAATATGTGAGACTGTCTTGCTGGAAGTGGCTGGGGCACATATACAGAAAAGAAGGTTGTTTAATACAGGATGTGCCAGAGTGGATTGCTAGAGGAAGAGGAGGTAGAGGTAGGCCGAGGGAAACCTTGGTTGAGGACAATGAAAAAAGAAGCAGGAGAGGAGTGTTGGTGGGACCTGAAGGAGATGGCAAGAGACAAATATTGGTGGAGAGAGTTCATTGAGGCCCTATGCATCCCGTGGGGTGCCACAGGAAATGACTGATTGATTGATTGATATATATATATATATATACTGTATATGTACTAAAGAGAGATAGAGAGAGAGAGAGAGAGAGAGAAATATCAACTCACAACTTCCTGATGCCAGACTCTTCTTTCTTCCAGGGAGCGTCGTCAGGCTCGAAGGGCATTGGTCCCTGCACTGGGGGGTCATCCTCTTCATCGTTAACTCCCGCACCTGTGTCCCTGTGCCACAGACAAAAACAGAAACAGTAAGTCTCCTTTAATTTCATCAGAGTTTGTCTTCATTATTGTTGCCTTCTTTGTTTTTAATTTGTTATTACAGGGTTTAGTAGCTGCCATTTCTGCAAGTGTAGTTTGCTTTGTATGTCGAGTGGTGTCACTGTTCTTTTAAAGGTATAAACATGTTTTGAGTGCTAGTGAATTACTTAGGATGAATTGTTACTTTTGAGAATCAAAAGATGAGGCTATTATCTATCTATCGATCTATAGCCAGACGCCTCAATCCCATTTGGGGTGGCCAAAAACAAATCGCCTCCACTTCGTCCTGTCCCCCGCCATTTCACTGCCCTGCTCCCACCCCCCTCTCTCATATACCTCTCCACCCCATCCCTCCATCTCATCCTCGGCCTCCCCCTCCCTCTTCCCCCCTCCACCTCACTCACATACACTCTCTATTATTTTTATGATCATTTTATTGATTTTATTATTATTATTATTATTATTATTATTATTATTATTGCTCACCTGATATGTTGATATTAAAAAGATACACAGTACTGATATGATACAGATGATAATGTTAACCCCATGAATCCAACGACATAACCTTTCTTTCTGCTACCTCGTGACGATGATTTTCGTCAGAAGATCGTCTGTTAGTGAAGATGTTGGTGGAGGCTATATTAAATTCTTCCAGTTCAGAGTCTCAGTTTGAAGGTGGGATGAATAATACAGAAATACATTCCTGGATTCATGGAGTTTAGGTGCACAAGACAGTTAACAGTGATGGAATTGTTCTCTTGCATGTTATTTATGTAAACTGTGTAGATATTAAAAACTTTATAGATAACATGAGTGAATACTAAGGTGTAATGGAATAGGTTAATACTTGGCTGCTGAGATGTGCATTAATGAAGTTAAGGTTATATGGTAATATTCTTGCAGCTCCTAGTTTTAATCAGCTGTTCAGCTATATAGTATGTGGATTTAATGGTTTAATGTCTACTTGAGATGAAAGCCCACTTATGTGTGTGTCAGTTTGATTTCCTGATAGACAGTGAGAGATTTTTTGATCAGGTACTTCCACCAAGGGCTTTTCTAGTCATCTATCATTCTTTCTACCTTGAAGGGGGTAATATGTCAGTGGCTGTTACAAACCCTGCCTCATTGTTGGTTGTGCCCTGGAATAAGACATATAGGCACACTATGTATTATATTGAAAGATGCTCCACACATAATCACGGAATGTTTGAGGTCTGTCGTAACCTTCTCTCTCTCATTTTTAAAATTATGGCCTTTATTCTCAGAGCATTAGAGTCTGAATAAGCTTAAACAAACATTTCTTATTTCCCTCCCTACTCCCCAAAAGGCAGATGCTAGACTGCAGAAGGAGGTCAATTTCAGTCTGAAGTACACTGGGTTCATATCCTCTCATGCCTGGGGTTACAACTACTACTAATACTACAATTACTACCTATACTCTCAATTCACACACAAGCAGCATCTAACCTCTTCCTAGCAGCAGTAGTGAGGGCTGCCATCTGGGGTGTGAGTGCTGGCTCTCCGCGGCGTTGGTGGGGTGCAGTGAAGAAGGCAGCGAAGGTGTCCAGAGCTGATGGCTTGTACACCATATCCAGTGACGTTGTGTTTACCACCAGTCTGACAAGAACACATCCAAGTTTGGCATACAGCACATTTCAAACAGGCCAATGTAACTCTAAAGACAGGTTCCTGTACGTTTATATTATCCTTTCACTAGTTTATTATCCAACACATTCCACTGACAAGGAGAAAAGTGGGTGGTGATGATGATGATGATGATGATGATGATGATGATGATGATGATGATGACAATGACAACAATAATGATGATGATGATGATGATGACAAATAATAATTTTTCTCTCCTCCAGCACTTCCAAAACACAAATCTCTCATTACAGGGGTAAAAGTGCTTGAGGTACAAAAGTGCAACATCAATATTCAGCAATTATCTTGCAATGCACAGTACAAATACAGTACAGGCAATACCCGGTTGATCAATGCAATTGGTAAAGTAAAATCCCATCGCTTGGCGGAGTATCATATCTTGGGGAAGATTTAACAAGTAAAGTACTTAGATGCGTTTTTGAGCCTTGAGTTTGGCCCCCCACCAAGTTCTAAACACCCCCAAATGAGCCCACAAACAAGTGTCTGGCTAACTTAAACCCCCAGATGGCTTTAAAACAAGTTAAATTAAGCCTAAAAGCAGTTTATAACTAACCTAAACCCAAAGATAAAATCTGGAAATCAAAAAATACGTCTGGAAAAATCAAACTCAGTAAACTGTGCTCCAAAATGACAAGGTTCACCCCACCTGTGATTAAACACATTAATGTAAGTCTAAAAACAGTTTATAAATCAAACTAAACACAAAATTTAAGTATAAAATATAATTAAAATCAGTATAACAAAACAAAACCCATCATTATACTGGGGTCTGGCCATCATTCGGCGGGGCAGGGTGGTATTTCTACCCCCATCGCTATGCTGGGGTATCGCGTCTCGGGGTCTGCCTGTATTACAAGAAGTTTTAAAGCCAACTGCCAATTTCACTTATTGCATTTTGAGATGGCATAAGACAGATTATATCAGAGTCTATGTGGAAAGTGATATTGGTACAGTATATAAATTGGACGGTAGAATATTCAAAATCACCTACAATATGTGGGGTTGGTGGAGGATTAGTGCCCCTCCCTGTAAAAACAATTAACTCTAAGCCCTTGGCCACCCCGTCTGGGATACATGGCGTCTGGCAATGAATGAAATGACCTACAATATGTATGATGGAGCAAAATCAGTTGTACAGGTGGATGGTTAGTTCAGTGAGAGGTTTAACTTGAGGAACAGATTGAAAAAGGGTTGTGCTGGCAGTTTGCCACCAACAACTTTAGGAGATCCAACCAAGACTTTTGTGTAGATATAATTTAAGTTTGGTGAGTAACTTGGTCCCTGCACTCTCAGAGTAAATCATATTATAGCACCTAAAGCAAAATCCTTAAGTGTCACAGTCATCCTTGAGACAAGATTTACATGTTCCTAATCCAGTTTTACATGCAAATTGTATATAATGTAATGGCAATGTCCCTTGACTGATAATCACTGTTCTACCAAGGCATATACTCTAAGTTATAATGCAGTATATGAATTTACAAACAGCATATATCTGAATTTTGTTATCACATGACAGATTACAATAGCATTCCTTTACCTGTGGTCAGCCTTTGAGTTAAATGGCCGACTCTCATAGGTGAGTGAGAACAGCGGTCCTTCAACCTGTGGTGGCGGTGTGGGCGACACAATGCTGGTGAGGCGAGCATACATGACTGAGGGGCGGGCCAGGCTGGACAGCGTAGCAGACGGGGTTAGTGTGGGTACTGGGGTCCTGCTCTGCGGTGACACCAACAGTGGGAATGCAGTATCCTGTGTTACCTGTAGAAAACACAATTACTGTACACAGACTGTTATCTTTGATCTCTTTCTGACAAATCCATTTTTTATTTCCTGCAAAATGCTTTTAAAAAGTCACACACTCTTATTACAATCATTTAAATTAAACATAGTACTTTTGTTACAATAAACTTAAATGATTAACATGAGCTACCATCTCCTACAGATGGAATCCAGGAACAGGTCATGAATGATCCACTAATATATATCTACAAATAATATCTTAGTGGTTGGTGGGGGCGCTCACCATCCATTCACTCGATGTAGTGCTGCTCTCGGATGCCTGTCGTTTCCTCTATTCCTTCTTTCCATCCTTTCTCTTCAGTCTGTCTTTCCTTCACTCTTTCCTCTTCCTTCTGTCTACAGGTGACTCTACATTGAGTGACAAGCCAAATGGTTTCCTGTACACCAGGAAACCATTTACAGTACTATGCTGAGTGGCAACCATATAACCAAACTATGGCACCTGGTGGTTTAGTGGGCAATTAAGGCACTCCAATCGGATTGAAGCGGTGCAAGTTTACATCCAAGGGATGGTTGAGGTTTAATGCTCACATAATGCCACTCAGGGATGAGTGAGGCTGGTTACTCTCATCTTAAATGTCAGGACCAATTGCCTCACCCCAGGCTCCTATGCTCCTCATGGGGCAACACTGGATTAGATGATGAATGAATGAATGAATGAATGAAAGTAATTATATTTACTATACACTGTATCACCATTTGCAACCTACGTGCTTCCCACGCCCCTGTCCTCAAGGGATATTGTATTGTTATTATTTTCTCTCTCAGCTGCAGCAACTGTTCCCAGGCAAGTACTCTGCACAAAGTACTCATAAATACCACGAATCCATTAGTAAAGATTACACAAGAGGATGACTAGCTGTGGAGAGTCACAGGTGTGAATGCTGATGGAAGAATGTTCAAAAGCAGAATGAGTAAGATACAGGATGAGGTTATATGTGGAGACCTCTGGGTCACGGGACGACTAGGAAAATGACACATGATCGTGATACATGGAAAGCTGCCACCAGGTTAAAGGGCAAACAAATATGAGGATGGCTAATGGTTTCTAGGCATAAATATACGTGTTTCCTTACCTTGTCCCTGAGGTTAAGTGAGCCCAGTTCAATGTCAAACTTGTATGATTTACTTCTGGGTCGAGACTCTAATGCCATCTTCACATTGGCCAGTTCAAGCTCAAACAGGTCAGTTCTGTTAACGTACATACAGTTTGAATTAGTTATAAGTATAATGATAATATTTACTTACAATGTACTGCCTAATAACTGGTTTCTAAATTTTCAAAGGAAATTACAATATGCTATACCCATAATATGCCATTATTGATCAATAAGTATGATGATGATGATTTACTAGCAATGGACATGCAACATCAAAATTGTAAACAATATCCAAGTTACACAGTCATACATTGCTCTGATCAGGTTACCAGTAGTTACAATTTATAGCAATTACAAGGTGCATGGCAAATTGTCTATCTATCTATCTATTGCCAGACGCCTCAATCCCGTTTGGGGTGGCCACAAACAAATCGCCTCCAAGTCGCCCTGTCCCCCGCCATTTCACTGCCCTGCTCCCAACTCACACCCCCCTCTCTCATATACCTCTCCAACCCATCCCTCCATCTCATCCTCGGTCTCCCCCTCCCTCTTCCACCCTCCACCTCACTCACATACACTCTCTTCGTCAGTCTTTCACCCTCCATCCTCTCCACATGGCCAAACCACCTCAGTGTAATAAAATCAATGAAAAATAAATAAAACTCCCTTGTAAATGGGGTGGGTAAGATCTAGCAGTAGGAAAAGAAGGGCATAAAAGTAGGAGACCTAACGACACAGTGCCTAGTGAAATGGGCTGTAAGTCCATTCAAGCCTTCAGTTATTTTATTCCTCTCCACAGGCCTAGATTATCCACACTATGCACTTCATCTGACTGTGGCGTTCTCCCAAGACTTCCAGCAGACACCATTCTATTGAAAAGTAACTTAAAAATGGGATGCATCCCTTGCACTGTGCATCTCCATTCACACTTCATCCATTACTTTCTGGTCTGTCAATGTTTCTACCTGCTCAATGTCCTTATCTTGCTTGTTCACAAATTCACTTGCCACACTAAGCTATTTTCTTCCTAGTGTTCCATGCCTTCTCCTTCCCTCCAAGCTACCCGTACACACATCCCATATTCACCAATTTATTTCTATTCATCTCCCTCTGTAGCCATACCATTTAACAACTATTCCTACATGCTGATCTAATGACTTCCTTCGTCTATATCTTCTGGTATTTCTGTACTAAATTTATCTCATCCAACCTAGCCACACAACCTACAAAAATTCCATTACATTTTTATTTCGACAGCTCCCATTCTCAAATTTTCAATCTCATGCTATACTGATGCCTCATACACATACATTAATGGAGTACTGAGGAAATAGGAAAGTAAACAAGCACTAACCTCATATATCTTGTTCTCTTATAAAGTAAATCAACACTCACTTCTTGTCCTTGTCATCTTGGGTAGTGTGTGATGACAGAGTGAAGGTGCTCTGCTTCAGGGTAAAGCTAAGCTGACAGAACACTGCATCTCGCTTCAAAAACGTATTGTTCTCAACGGAGTCAGAGAGAACATACAGAATCTCTTCCTCCAGTGACCCCCCTCCTCCTCCTCCTCCTTTTCCTTCTTGTATCTTGCTTTTGCCAGCTATGTCTTGGGGTTCGGTGTGATGTGGGGAGGGAAAGTCGCCTGTGTGTGTGTGAGAGGTGCTGGGTTCAACAGTGGGGGCTGTTGTTGCGTACCAGACCCCCCACGTGGGGAACCACCGTTGCAACAGGCCCTCACCACTCTGTGTAGGGGAGGTGGACTGGCCGGCTTGGGAAGCCAGGCTTGTGGGTGATGCTATGGGTGATGTCGTGATACAGGGTTCATCTGAAGCCTGCATCTCCCTTCCTACCCTAGCCATGGCAATTTCCATCAGTGCAAGCAGTTCACTGAAGTTCATCTCCTTTTCTACTCGAAGTTTGAGTGCCTTTTGGTCCGTCAACACAGTAGCCGGGTTCTTCAAATGCTCACAGTACACATCCACATAACGCACAATATCACGTGCACGCTGTCCTGCCGCCTCCCAGTTGCGTCCACTATAGGTGCGGTGGATCCGATCAAGGTGGCACTGAATGGGATACTGCCACCAGTCATATGGGTTCTCCTTCACAGTGCAAGATGGCCGCCACTTGCGATACAACCGAGCCTTATTCAGACGGTCATACTCTTTGGTCCACCTGAAAGTATGGCTTCAGTTAGTGTTCTTCCTTGGAGTGTAAATTTTAATAAATCTGAGTCACTGTGTCTTAGTTACTTTTACTATTCAGTCCACAAAAAAATGAAGAAAAAAAAAATCTGCAAGGTTTAAATGTACTGGTGTTGTGATAAGGAGGGGTAGAATGAGATAGTTTGGGCATGCTGAGAGGACGGAGGATAATTGGGTGCAAAGGGTGAGTGGTGTGAACACTGAGGGTAGGGTTGTGAGAGGCAGACCAAAAAAGACCTGGGACAAGGTCATAGAGTGTGACATCAGGGATAGAAGACTAAACAAGAAGGTTGCCAGATACTGAGCAGAATGGACAGCCACCATTAGGTGACTAAGGCCAATGCATGCAAGCATGCTGGAGCCTTTATGAACAATACAATGTATGGGGTTCACAGCTACCTATAAATACCTATAAAGCTGCTTGCAAGTCCCCCCCCCCCCAATTTAGAGTATCAGTTATATGAAAAAGGTAGTGACATTTTAGAATACACCTTTGACCAATGACACGAACTGCTTGTACTGCATATTCAGGTAGATGATATAGAGGTGACAATAAAGGGTGACATTCAGTACTTTTTTAAATACACCCCTCCAAATATAAGGATATTTTTTTTTTTTCAATTTCACCGGCCTGGATTAGCATATCGTCTCCAAGTGGTAGGGAACAAAAGGGACTGAAATCAGGAGGTGATTGTTGAGATAATAAAGTATTTATAGTGTTATTACTGTTGGGTTTGTTTGATATCTGGCAACATTGTAGTTGTGGAGATTTGGCTACTGTGCATGGGCAATTCAAGATTTTTTTTTTTTTTTGGGGGGGGGCCCCCTGCAAACTGATCCCTCCAAGAAAAAACAAAGACAAGATAACAGGAAGCCAAATTCAAGATCCATTCATTTCGAGATGCCTGGACTCATTGCGTCTGAAAGACTGGAGATCGTAGGCAGTATGTAAAACAGACAGAGAGAAACAGTTCCAGAGTTGACCTGTTACATACATGAAGGACTGGGAGTAGCGGTTAACTCTTGTATTAGAGAGCTGGACACAAAAAGGGTGAGAGTTCGTTGCTAGACTGGTGCTATGTGCCCGTCGTAGTGGTGGAGGGATGGAAGCAGACAGTTCAGAGGAGCAGTGACCATTGAAGTGCCGATAGAAAAGACATATAGCTGCAACAGTGTGGCGAAGAGAGAGAGAGGTTGAAGGGAGCCAATAGGAGAAAGAGGTAATGAGACGAAAAGCGTTTGACTCCACTATATTGAGAAGAGCTGTGTGTGGGGAGCCTCCCCACAAATGAGAACTGTACTCTACACAGGAACGAATAAAATCCATGTATAAAGTCAACAATTGTGCAGGAGTAAAGAAGGTACAGAGTCAGTTTAGCACACCTAATCTCTTGGAAGCAGATTTTAAAAGAGAGATGATATGTTCTTAACAAGATAAATTTCAAGAGTAG
This sequence comes from Coenobita brevimanus, assembly GCF_032717465.1. Classification (NCBI taxonomy): domain Eukaryota; kingdom Metazoa; phylum Arthropoda; class Malacostraca; order Decapoda; family Coenobitidae; genus Coenobita; species Coenobita brevimanus. The sequence goes on from NW_027643563.1 coordinate 23,602, forward strand.
GAAACTCCAAGTATGTTTAATGATGATGCAAGATTGAGCTGGATATTATCAAAAATTAGAGGGTACTCCTGTGAAAGATTTTGTCATGTTGATAGATGAAAGAACTGAGTTTTTGATGCATTAAAAACAACAAGGTTATTTTTACCCTAATCAGAGATATGAGCCAAGTCAGACATTAGGTGTGCCATAGCCTCATCCCCTGCTTGTTGAAGCAACTGCTGAGATGGACACTGCAAGAAGCGAATGGAAATGTGAAGGATGGAGTCATCAGCGTATGAGTGGATAGGGTCAGATATACAGCTTAGAAGGTCACTGATGAATAAAAGGAAGAAAGTTGGTGACAGGATGGAGCCCTGAGGAACACAATTATTGATAGCTCACGGAGAAGAACAGTGGCTGTCTACAATAGCGGCTATAGAACGACCAGAAAGGAAGCTATAGATGAAGGCACAGATAGAAGGATAGAAACCATAAGAGGGTAGTCTGGAAATTAAAGATTTATACCAGACTCAATTGAAAGCCTTTGAGATGTCAAGTGCAATGGCAAAGCTTTCACCAAAGTCCCGAAAGGAGGATGACCAGGAGTCTGAAAGGTAGGTGAGAAGATTGCCAGTGGAGCGTCCCTGACGGAGCCCATACCGACGATCAGAAAGAATGTTGTGATAGGAAAGATGCTTAAAAATTTTTTTGTTAAGAGACTCCAAAACTTTTGAAATATAGGATGTTAAAGCAATTGGGTGATAGTTAGAGGGATGGGAATTGACACCCTTCTTTGGAACTGGCTGAATGAGAGCAAACTTCCAGCATGAAAGAAAGGTGCAAGCTGATAGACAAAGGTGAATGAGTTTACCTATGCAGGGTGTAAACACAGAGGCACAGTTCTTGAGGACAACAGGAGGGACCCCATCAGGCACATTTGCCATGTTAGTATTGGGGCCTTTGATGGCAGAAAATACTTAAAATGATGAAATTTTAATGTCTTCCATGAGGAAGTCAGAGAGGAGAAGAAATGGAGGGACAGCACCAGGCATCGTCTAAGGTGGAATTGGAGGAGAGAGTCTGAGCGAAGAGTTCTGCTTTATCAGTAGACAAAATAGCTTCAGAGCCATCAGAGTGGAAAAGAAGAGGGAAGGATAATGAGGTAAAGTTATCAGAAAAGTTTTTGACAAGGTGCCAGAAGGAACGGAAAGAATTTGTGTTGGAGAGTTGAGAGCATTTAGTACGGATAAAATTATTTTTAGTAGAGTGAAGAACAGCCTTAGCACAATTCCTGGCAGAAACATAAAAAAAGATGAGATTCAGGTGTGGGTTGGCTCTGGTACCTTTTGTCGGCATTCTCCTCATTGTGGACAGCATTAGAACAAGCGGGATGAAACCAAGTTTTTTTTCTTGCATTAGTCAAAGGATATGAGAAAGGAATGTATGCTTCCATGCCCAAGGCAATAATCTCCGTAATACACATGGCACACTCAGATGGCTCTTGGCCGTGGAAGCAATAATCATTTCAGGGAAAATCAAAGAAGTATTGCCTGAGGGCCTCCCAGTCAGCAGCTCCAAAGTGCCACAACCGTTTTTTTGGAGGGTACACAGCTCGTACTGGAGCAATACGTCAGGTTAAGGTGATGAGGTTCTGATCAGAGGAATCCAATGGAGAGGAAAGATTTACAGCGTATGCAGAAGGATTAGTTGTATGGAAGAGGTCAAGTATGTTGGAACTCTCTCCATGGTGGTCAGGGATATGGGTAGGGTGCTGTACAAGCTGTACTAGGTCTTTAACGATAGAAAAAGATATTGGCTTGTTCCAGGTGGATCAGCAAAAGGAGAGGAGAGCCAAAGGTGGTGGTGAACACTGAAGTCTCCTAGAATGGAGATTTCAGAGAAAGGAGAAAAGGATAGGACATGTTCCATCATAGAAGTAAGACAGCTGAAGAATTTTTAATAGTCAGTAGAATTAAAGGATAAATAAACAACAAAGATTTAGTCAGAGAATGACAGGAAAGCTGAAGCCAGAGAGTAGAGAATTCAGAAGAATCGAGTTCAGGAAAACGAGAGCATGATAAGTCGTTGCATACATATATGCAACAGCCACCTCTGGCTTTGAAATGAGTATAGAGAAAGTAGGAGGATACAGAGAAGGATTTGCTACCAGTTGCCTCAGACAGCTGAGTCTCAGTTAGGAAGAGAAGGCAAGGTTTAGAGGAAGAGAGGTGGTGCTCAAAAGGGAGAAATTTTGAGGAGAGGCCACGAATGTTGCAAAAATGAAGAAGAAGTGAGTCAGACAGTGGTTCCAGGCAGCTCGTTGAGTCGTCACCAGGAGAGGGGCAGATAGTGGAGGTATTTATGGTCTCCCCCACCCCCAGGGGACTCTGAGGCTTGGTTGAACAATGCCATTTTTTAAAATTTTGAACAGGAAGGGTAGTGTGTAATGTGCATGTAGTTTGGTGTTGACAGTTAGAGAAACTTGTATTTGAGAGTATGCTGGCCTACTCTCTGTCTCACTGAAACACCGAAAAAGTTCAGCAAAGGGGGATGGTCAGGATCTAGTCCCAAGGGCTGATGAAACAGGAGTTCCAGCTCTCTCTGTCACCAGTTTTCTATCCACCTTGGGAGTACTGCCTTGATCAACTGGTGCTACAGTCTACTCCCTGATAAAGATGGTTGTTGTTTGGGTGTATTGCTGTGAGCACTCTACATAATTCATTGATATGTCCATTACAGGTATGTTTTGGTATTTATTTATCATTGGCATTTTATTATTATTAAGTAACACAGATATTGTAATACTTATGGAGATGCTGTTATACGTTGTAATGCAGTAACTGCCAGGGTAGAACTGCCAGTGAGTGCTGTTTATGTTTGTTTTGCGCTTGTAATTCCTATAATGTTTTCTCTCTTTTGTTACAGATTTGCTATATGGATTTTGTGTTGAGTAAACCCTAGAGACAAGGCCAGTGTTTATCACTGCAACAGTGATAATGCTACAGAAAGGTGCCAAAGGAGAAAAAAAAATAATAAACATTTTTAGAACCTGAAAAGACACCTCCAGCACCACCAGCATGAGGGGATGGTCAAGAAATCAGACTCTAGAAGCAAAGAGGTTTAAGTCAAGGAAGTGTATTATGGTAAAGTTAATTAAAGCAAAAACAACTTACCATACGTGAGACATGATTCTGACTTAAAACTGAGGGATTACACGAACAAAACAACATTTATACCTTATTTCAAAACAACTCTAGGATAAATGAAAAACAATTTTAACTGAAAAAGAGTTGGTAATTTATCAGAAACTTAAAGATGAAACAACTCTGTGTGAAATGACTATACATGAGACATAACAGTACCACCTTTTTGCACCTCAGTGGCAGAGTTAATTAAACACCCGAGGTATGATCAAAAAGTTCCAAGACTGTTACTGCTGTAAATGAATGGAGTGCGGCATGGTCATTCGCGCACAGCAGGGGCAAACAGTAACCTTCATGAGTCAGTATGCCACTTGGGGTTGTGCTGTCAACATCAGGACCACTGTTACATGCATTTTTGTGACCATGTGCATGTGCTCATTTGTGACTTCACTATGGACCTCAAACTTGAAACAGCAAACAGCAAATTCTGTGTCAAACTCCGGAAATCTGCAACAGAGACCCTTGAAATGCTTCAGCAGGCCTACGACAATGAAGTAATGATCCGACAATCCTCACGCACAATTCGCCGAATTTTTTCCACATTTTAAGGGATTCTGCTTGTGGTGAGTCGCCCCGCCCTCTCACCATCTTCCAGTGATGTTCTGTCCCTTTTGAAGCGCAAGTGCCACTCAAAACACCTCACCTGGCTCACTGCTTCATTGCTGTAGGCCTGCTGAGGCATATCGTGGGTCTCTGTTGTCAATCTCTGAGTTTGACACAGAATTTGACGTCTGCCCTCTGCTCAAGTTTGAGGTCCATAAAGATTGCAAATGAGCACGTGCATGTGTCACAAAAACATGTAACACAGGTTCTGGTGCTGACAGCATGACACTGGCAGCGCACTGACTCGTGAAAGTTACTGCTCGCCCCTGCTCTCTCGCATGACTGAGCCGCACTCTATTCATTCGCAACAAGAGCAGTCTTGGAACTTTTTGATCACACCTCGTATTACTGTCAACATCAGGCTGGCTGAGTGGTAAGTACTGCTAGCTACATCTATCAGCCAGACAACACCAGGATTTCAAACCTGGGGCAGGCAGCTGTTGCCTCCTGACTTAGGTATTCATCCACCCTTTATTGGTTTGTTGGCAGAATGAGTACCTAGTGTAAAACCTATGGGTAAAACCTTCACTAAAACCTAACTGTAGTAAACTGAATCATACAGTGGCCTTGTATCCCATGAGAGAGGATGAATATCTCTTTAGATGCTCAAACGTTCAAGTAACTGAACTGAGCACTGTGGCTAAGCTATTCATGGCATCTGTGTCCACTTTAACCTTTAGCTTTACCCACCTGACAGCCTGGCGGTACTGTGAGTCACTGAGGCTGAGAGGGAATTTGTCCAGCTTGAGGTCACAGGTGAAGCGCGGGGATGAGCGAGAACGCAGTGGCACCTCACTAAGGTTTCGCTTCACACATGCTTTGGCGCTCACCGGAGACAGGATATATTCATGATCACGTTTACAAATAGATGACTGCATGTTGCTCTGCAAGGAAAGGATTTTTACATACAGTAATCCCTTGATTATCCGACATAATAGACCCAAAGGCATAACTGGATACTAAGAGAATGGAGTTGGGACAGGACCACAGAGCATGACCTCAGGGGTAAGGCACTGAATTGAGAGGCTGCTATATCTCGAGCAGCATGCACAGGGACTATCAAGCAACATGGGCCAATGCATGCAAGCATGTATGAGCCTTTATAAATTAAGTGAAGGACTTAAATGGTGTGTAAGTCAGTGTATGGGATATCTCCTTCAAGTACAGTAACTGGGATGGGTAGGGTCCACAAAGAGAAGAAATATTCATCCATTCATCCATCATACTGCAAAAATATGAATAGTGCATAGTGAAATATGTCATACATAAAAAATCATTCGGCATTCAGCATTTATATAATGTTAATGGCTCCACCTCACAGGTAACTGTCTTCCAGTCAGTGTGATTCAACTGATTAACTTGTTCTTGCAACAAATGTTGGTTTGAAACAATCAGCTATCATGCTAAACAAATAACAAACAAACTGAAAAGAATGTAGTCAGTCACATGAATCCTACAGTAAATTCTTGTTGCCACTTTTTAAATACAGAATTTAGTTTCCCTGTAAATCCACAGTAAACTTAGAGAAATTAAAAAAAAAATGATTTACCACTTTTTCCCAATTTACAGTGCAAACTGTGTGGAAAAAGGTAAAATACTTCCCTGACGTAAAATTAGGGCTATCCATAAATACTATACAGCACTTCACTCGTTGTGGTAAGTGGTGGGAACCATTATCCACTCACGCTGCAGTGCTGCCTACTTCTTCCTTCACCTTTATCATTCTTTTTCTGTGTCTGCCCTCCTCTCTTCCAATTTCCCACCTTTCCTGTCACTTTTTATTAGTCTTCTTTCTCATTCAGGTGGTTTTACACTGGGTGACAACCCTAATGGTTTCCTGTAAGCCAGGAAACCATTTACAATATTGGTTGGTAACCATATAACCAACTCACATGTGTTTCCAACATCTCAAAAAAAGTAGGTTGGAGGAGAGTTAGTGCCCCCTCCTGTAAAACAACTGACTCAAAAGACAAATGTTCACCCTTTATGGGATTATGATGGCTGGCTGTAGGTAGATAGATAGATAGATAGACTTCACTCATCAAGTCCAACTCCAGCACATTCTCACATCTTTATCCTAATCTATATGCACCCAAATCCAATTATCAATCACAGCTCTGCTTATCAAAATTTTCTCCATTCAACTGCAAGTAGCATACTGGGATAATGATTAACCCCTAAAGTATGCAATTCGCTCAGCAGGTCTGTCCCTCCAGCTGCAAAACAGGGTCGATTTTTCGACTCTCACCAAGGTAAATATTTTTCTTCGACATTTCAAGAGACTGAATTTACACACCCCCCATGGGCAAAAATAAAAAATGTACAGAAAATCCATTATTTATGGTAAATAATTATGTATACATAACTAATGTCAATGTGAAGTGTTCCCTAAGCATGAAATGTCAGTGTGGCATATGCCCATAGCAACAAAACAAGCCAGGCGAAAAGTGGAGGTGGAGTGTGTGTGGCTGGAGAGGGGGAGGAGGGAGGGATAGGGGAGGAGGGATAGGGGAGGAGGGAGGGAGAGGAAGGCGAGGGGAGAATGGTTGCTATGCACACACACTGCTGTAGGAGGTATGTTGGGGTATGGTTGGTTGGGAGGGGACAATGTGGAGATGATGCAATGGGGCTGAGGGAGTTAAAGTGACAGTGGTGGGGGGGGGTTCCTTCTCCCCCTCCTTAGGGGGCCAATCATGCCATACCACCCCAGACACTCTAGCTCTCATTGGTCTGATTCCATATACGTCACCAAAGGGGCGGAGTTACCCTCCCCCAGTTTTTTTGTGTCTTTATCGATCGTGCTGGATAGGCTGGCGTGTCATATTACAGAAAAGCACGATCGTGCGACATCGGTCTTGAGGGGTTAACTGGGTTTTCAAAGTAGCAATGACACTTTAACCTCTTCGGTCTGATAACATATATTCCTTCTATTTCCACAGGGGAGTGAAATGGCGGGGGACAGGGCGACTTGGAGGCGATTTGTTTGTGGCCACCCCAAACGGGATTGAGGCGTCTGGCAATAGATAGATAGATAGATAGATTTCCACATGATTTCATTCAACTTAGGATATAGTTTACTGAACTGAATGGGTTAATTTATAGCTTTCAATTGCCCATTTAGTACATAAGACTCCAAAATTGAAAAAATCATCCGGTGGCACCAAGAATAAAATATGAAATATGTCATCAGATTAACAGGTTCACAGTCAATTTTTTCTGTACAGTAATGAGGACTTAATACTGTAGTACAAAAGAATGTCAAAAATGGGTAATGAGGCATTGCTGCATACATAATTTACACTCTTGCTTTTGTCTCTGTCCCACCCATACAAAATCTAAATTGTAACTCAATGTCAGCCATATGAAAATCCATTAGAATTGATCTATCTGTATATGCTGCACTTGGTCTATCTCTTTTCACCAACTCTTATGTAGGTGATGAATCACAAAACAATTTAAGACAATTTTCTCCTCACAACTAAGACTTATTTCTGCAGCAAGAACAGGAGATATGGGAAGGTTGTGCATACTCTTTCCCGTCTCTCCCGTAAAAATTATTTGTTGCTGTGGTAGATGGGGGCAATCACCATCCATAGGTGTACACTGAGTGACAAATTAAATATTTCCTGTTATCCAGCAAACCCTTTATTACATCATTTGTTAGTAATTATCCTGTCAAAAGATATCTGGTGGTCTAGGAAGTTAATGGTCTCCAACTAGATGTGATCAATAAGGGTCTACCTCTGAGGGTGGGTGAGGTTTACTGCTTACATTATGCCACTCAGGGAAATGCAACTGGTCACTCTTGCCTGTAATGTCTGGACTGAGTAGCCTGGCCCTATGCTCTTACTGGAGCAATAAGAACTGGATGATGTGATGTATTGTTATGGTGCTGTTGCCATGGCCTCGGACTCATTTAAATGTGAACCTAGCGGAGCGCAGGATGAAGCTGCCCTTCCCCTGCGGTCCACCATCCTCCTTTTGGGGGACAGGCTCAAGAGCTATGGGATATTTGTATAACCTAGATTACATCAGTATCACTGCACAACGATGTCAACAGGGAACTGATTATATAAGTTTGCTAGCAATTCCAGGTGCTGCTATCCGTCACTTGGCACGTACCGCCAGCTCTTCCAATGTGTTTTACCTGAAGATGGTGGTGGAGGTGTCCCAGTACACACCCATGTTGTTCAGCTCCAGCAGTTTGTAGGCCATCTTGGAGTCACCACCATACACAAATCTGAAAGTGTACAGGACATATCAACATCATCATCACCAACACCCAGACCTAACTTTTCACCTAAAGAGTGAGGCAGGATCCAGAAACAAAGGAAAAAGAATGAACATGAGAGAACTACTAACCGTGTGCCCACTGAAATGGGTTACACAATTGCTTACACATCATTCATGCCCCTGGAATCCTGGCTCAATCTCTCAATGGATGGAGAGAAGAAAAAAAAAATTAGGCCACCCTGGAGATGACCACCATACACAAATCAAAATTAAGAAATAATGGATATTGGACCACAATGAAAAGTTAATACTTTTGTGAAGTATAAATGGTAATATGTAAGCAATATAAAACCCAGACATTTTAAACGACCATAATTATCACCATCATTATTATCCTAAACCTTATTCCACCTAGCAAAATGAGGTGAGGCAGAATCCTGAAACAAAAGCAGCCATAAATGTGGGATGGCTATTAACAGCATACCTGATGAATTATGCAGACCCCAAGCTCTATATAAAAAATCTGACAAACATAAATATTATTAAGTAAATAGTGTGTGAAAGATGTACCTGTGAGGTGGAGTCAGGATTCCTGGGACTTGAATAGTGAGTGAGGTGGTGTGTGGTGCTTTTCACTGAGCGTATTACTGAGTAGTTCTCCCACAGTCATTTTTATCCCTTGCTTTCTGTAACGTACCTTTACCCACCAAATCAACATTTCCATATGCTGTTTATCATTCTGCCATTTCATGCAGTGTGGTGTTTCATCATCATCATCCTGACCTCCCCACTTAAGGACATAGTAAGGTAAGTTCCAGAAAGCCAGGGCAAAGAACACACCACAAGGAAAAACTATTAATACCATGTTCAGTGAAATGGGCCAGATACTCATTCACACACCATTCAACCCCCTGAAATCCTGGCTTTACCTTGCAGGATTAACCAACCACTCTCTTTTTTTTTTTTTTTTTTTTTTTTTGGGGGGGGGGGGGGGGACTGTATATATGTGAAATCAAAACACAAATATAGTATATGTTTTGACTATTTTATATATTGTACTGAAAAGTCACCTCCAACCAGAAATAACTGACAGAGTAGTAGTGTAGTAGCAATAGCAGATATAGAAGTATTAGTTATGGTCCCACACTTAGCTGAAACATGAACCGAGTGGACTCCAGGCTGAAGCTGCCCTCATCCTGCAATCCACCATCCTCATTTTGGGAGGTAGGGAGAGAGTTTAGAGACATTTGTATAACTCGACAGAGGAGTTGTTCAGTAATAAAAGTGCTATCGTGTGTAGGTATCCCTCCTCAGCAACCAGTTTACAAAAATGGAAAGCAACACATCTTACAGCATCGTCCTATTCCTCTCTCCCCTCTCTTGATATTTCACTAGCACCTACAGACCAGGGGAAGTCTTACGGTACCAACCTAAATAAAACAGTCTGGAATTAAGCTAGAAATAAAACACTCACACAATGGACTCCCATGGGCGATGAATGCCGATGATTTGGTGTTGATTGCAGAGAATGAAAGGGACACAGAGGAAAGATTTAGGAAATGGAGAGATGGTATGGGGCACAAGGGCTTGGGAGTAAATGAAGATAAAACAAAAGTGATGGTATCTAGGGCTGATGGCGGTACTGTCAAAGAAGGAGAGTGGCCATGTGTAGTTTGCCCCAAGGGTATGGGTAATAATTCCATCTTGTGCAGTGTTTGCAATAAGTGGGTGCATAAAAGGTGTAATGGTACAGTATTAGAGGTAGAGTGCATGACAATGCTGATTTCTTGTGTGCAGTGTGTCAGAGAGAGCATGTGGACATTGTCAGGCATGACAGAATTGATCTTGCTGGTGAATCTCTTCAGTGTGTGGAAGAGTTTTGTTATTTGGGAGACATGTGCTGGATGTGGGGCTGGAGCTAACTCTATGGCTAGAGTGAGCAATGGTTGGAAGAAGTTCAGGGAGCTGTTGCCTCTCCTGACATTGAGAGGTCTCTCTCTCTGTGCTAAAGGATCTTTGTATGCAGCATTTGTTAGGAGGGTAATGTTGTATAGTAGTGAGACCTGGGTAGTAAAGGAAGAGGATATTTGCAGGCTCAGACATGCAGAAATGACAATGGTTACATGGATGTGCAGTGCATCCTTGAATGTGAGGCCTGGGTGGGACTTGGTTTACAAAGGAAGAGTTCAGAGGAAGGATGGGATTGGAGTGTACTGCTGTTGTGATAAGGAGGGGTAGATTGAGATGGTTTGGGCATGTGGAGAGGATAGGGGATGATATCTGGGTGTCGAACGTGAGATATGTGAACACGGTGAGAGACAGACCGAAAAAAACCTGGGACGAGGTCTTAGAATGTGACCTCAGGGATAAAGGACTGAATAAGGAGGCTACCAGAGATCAAGCAGAATGGACAGCCACCAATAGGTGACCAAGACCGATGCATGCAAGCATGTTGGAGCCTTTCTAAATGAAACGATAATTGAAACAAACACACACACAAACACAAAAACACACACAACCCCCTCCCCCTGACTCTCACGCTTAGGGAAATATCATGCGTTATCATTTTCTCTTCACCTGAATCCTCCACTGAGATATCTCTCCTTAACTAATTCACTCCAATAAAGTGTTTTGTCATTAATTTCGGCTATCTCCAATTAATTTTATTCAACTTTGGAGAGTCACTTAGAACTGAAGGAGGTACTGACAGCCTTCATTTACCCCTTTACTACTAGAAGCCTGTCCAAAGTTGAGTAAAAGTGTCTGGTAGAAAAAAAAAAAAAAAGTTCCTGGATTGCAGGGTTTAAACTGATTGTAATGGTCTACTGGAAACAAAAGAATACTGTAAAGAAAGGGTGAATGGGCACTTGATTCTAACCTCTTCACAACAAAAGGTCTCCCTTCAGTTATATAACACTGAATGATGGTGGTGTGAATTAATACAGGACGCTATCATAATGAATGGGTTAACAATTCCTAAGCCTTCCTCTTCACTCCCCCCCCTCCTGCCTCTCTCTCTCTCTCTCTCTCTCCAAGCACACATCTATGCACACACAAGCACACATACATACATATTCATTCCCTCACATGCAACTTACCGTGGAATCCAGAGATGGTCGGAGCTCTGTAATTCAAGCAAATCAACAGTGAATCCACACGAGAACACTTGGCCAGGCACACTGCGGTCGTCCTCATAACGCAGGTGTACGTCACGGATCTTCAGCTGTATTGAAGGAGTGATATCAGTGCCACATGGATGAGTCCAGGTATATCTATCTCTCCATTTACCTATCACCAGATGCCTTAATCACAGAGCGGATGGCCACAAACAGATTGCCTTCATGTTACCCTGTCCTCTCCCATCAATCTCCCTTCCTCCATCTCGCACCATCCTCATTCATATAAGCTTTCTCACTGCCCACTTCATCACCTCTCTAGGGACTGTCAAAGGCCTTCTCTGAATTAACAAAAACAAAGTATAGATCTCTTTTCTTTCCTATATATTTTTCCTGAAGCTGTTGGACAATGAACTCGGCATCAGTGGTCCCTTTGCCTGACATAAACCCAAACTGTATCTCATCAACACTCACTCTTTGCCTCATCATACTTTTTATGACTCTCCATTACCGTCATTATCAGGTCCTAGAGTTTTATGTTTCCATTATTCCCTCTTTCCAGGGCATCACCCTTTCCCGTGTACACATTTCCCATGAAACTCTTCAGCCAGTCATCTGGGACAACAAACTCATATACAATATATTGTATGTATTCAAATTTATCAAATCAGTAATTAAACCCACCCCTGATCTCCTGAGTCCTTCAGCATTTCAGCCGTCAACCCACACACACCTGCTGCCTTCCCCACCTGCATCCTGCCTATTGCCCTGCTCAAAGAAGCAGCATCAATCAAATGCCAAGGGCCAAACACTGGATCTGCTGACTTCAAACCTTGCCTGTTCCAGTCAAACTCCTCATTCAACGGCTAGTTATAATGTTCTCTCCTGGCGTCTTTAATATCCTCACTCTCTACCACTAACCTTCCTTCATCATTTTTCACACACTGCTCACCTATGATATCCATGTTTTCCCTGATCTGCCACCTTAAATACCATATTCTTCCATTCAATACTATTTAGGTTACCCAGTAAAAATCTCTGATATGCAGATTTTACCTCGTATGCCTCCTTTCTAGCCCTATGCTTGGCAGTTAAGTATTCATCTTTGTTACCATCACTTTCCCATTCCCAGAAAAGTCTTCTTTTATCCCTAACTGCAGCTTGTACATCCTCGTCTCACCACCATGTTACCATATGTCTTCAGTCCATCCACACACTGAATCAGTAACTCTGAAGAGATTGTTCTTGAGAGCTCTATACTGGGTACTAATCATTAACACTTCTATAAAGAGCTCCCTGTTCTTGCTACAGAAGGCATCCCTTACTACTTGGTTTTTCAACTTCCATATTTTCCTCCTAGGTGTATATGTCCTCTTCTTCACCACCCACTCCCTAAGCACCACGTCACATATCTTAGCAATTTATGATGCCGCACACACTCAATGCTCCCTATATATTTAACAACCCTCACCAACCTCCTTTCAATCCTCCTGACCAGGAAATAGTCAGCAGGCTGCTATTTTCCCCAAACTCATATGCAATCAACCTACTCCTTTTTCCTGAAATGTATGTACAATCATAGTCATTGCCTCCCAGAATTGATTATCCTTTCCCGTTTCGCATTCCTCATACCATACGCACATCCCCCATGTATCCCTTCATATACTTGAGCTGCTTCACCCACATGACCATTAGAGCTCCCTCCCTAAACTACAGTCTTATCATCCCCCATACCACCAACCACACATATCAAGTCATCCCAGAATCTATCTTTTTCTACATCATTCAAGCCAACCTGTGGAGTATATGCCATTATAACTGAAATAATGAGTTTACCAAACAATATTTTCACTGATATACTGCTTTCATTCATTCTCATTACACTCTTGGCACATCCCTAATGGCCCTGGGTTCTAATCCCAGCTGGACCATGGAAGTTTAAGGATAAGTATTTCATAATGCAGACTTTACTGATCTACCCGAAAACCCATCGACATGATGTAAAAATACCCCCGCTAATACCAACACACCAGTCTTGTATGAGACAGCCCCAGCATATTCAAAATGAATGGTGGGTGTCAGCAATGAAATGGTGACATGTGGAGGTCTACGGTATGTTGGAAGACTACTGGGCCTCGGGAACAAGCTGTAAACCCTATGCCCTGAGTTGTGGGGGGAGGCTTTCTTACCATAATAGCTTATACTGTACCTGCTGTCCCTCCTGGCAATCATTCTACTGTAGCAGACCCTCCCCTGAACATGATTTACTATACACGAAAGACACTCACCCACCTCCTACTCAGAGTCTTTACTACTTCCCCTGCTTTATCCCTCAAACTACCCACATTCCACACTGCCACTCTGAACCCCTTGGGTGATCTGATTTCCAGACATGCTCATCATCACCATCATCTCATCCGGATTTCCTTTCCCACCCTAGGGCAGGGTGGAGCAGAAACGTCCAGACAGTCAAAGTTTGCCCAATCCAATGGGCCATGCTTCCATTCACTCATCATTCAAGCCCCCGGGTTCCTGGCTCTATCTGATACAGCAAAAACAGATTCACATAAACATATCTGATAGCGTAAATCTGGGCGGTCACATTAAAAAGGGGTGTCACATCCTTGATCATACACTTCTCACAACATTCATCCAGCCAGCTCGATCTCTTGTCAGACCCCTGTAGCCTCAATGACTTCCATACCTCTGTTCCTCACACACTCATCCACCATATCCTTCCACCTTCTCCTTGGCCTACCTCACCTCCTCCCTCCTTCAAATTCACTCAGATATACCTTCTTCACCACTCTATTGTTATCCATCCTCTCCACATGACAATACCATCTACGTACACTCTTTTCAATTCTGGTGTCCACAGACTTCCTCACTCCATATCTTTCACAAATCACATTATTTCATATCCTATCCACTTTCTGTACTCCACATACATTCCTCATTAGTCCCATCTCCACTGCCCTCACTCTTTCATGCCACACCATAGTCTCACATCCATATGTTAAAGCTGGAACTAACACTCCTTCATGTAAGCCTCATGCAACTTTCCACTTCTTTTGTACATATTCCTCTCTTTTCTATCACTGTACCCAGGTATCTGACCTCTCTCACCACTTCCAGTCTCTCTCCATTCACTGTAACATCACAATAGGAGTCACCTTCTCTCTCAATTACTATCAATTTACTCTTTTCTACATTTACTCTCAAGACACGATGCTCACAGACATCAGCAAAACTCTGCGCTAGTCTACCAAGTTCTTGTCCAGTACTTGCAGGCAGTACTGCATCATCAGCATACAACAAACTTGAGATATTCCATTCAACACCATTCATTACCAATGCCATCCCTCTCTCCATTACTGTACTTGTGTTTTTACTCCTCTCATCACTCATCCATATATGTACTGAACAACCATGGGAATGCCCACACTGATCGTCAACCATTCGTTTAGATGCCCATTTACCCTTAAACATGCTTCACTACCATCATAAACACTCTTGACAGCACTTAGCAGCTTACAATCTTTTTTTTTTTTTTTTTTATGTGAGGAAGAAGGAACCAAAGGCAACGAGCTCGCAATTAACTGTTCCTTCCAAGAGAAAAACAAAATACAAGAGAGAGCACCGTACACGTGCAAAACCTTCCACAATCCTTCTCTGTCTACTTTGTTGTATGCGTTTTCCAGATCCACGAATGCCATGAACACCTTATAGTCCTTCTCATAAGCCTTCTCCACTATCTGTCTTACTGCAAATACATGTATCTGATGCACGCATCCTCTGCCACTCCTAAAGCCACCCCGTTCATCAATCACTGGGACTTCTTATATCTCTCTTGTTAGTGTTATTGCTTTTAATTTTCATTTCTGTCGAAAGACAGTAAGCAAAGGAGGAGACAGACCTTATGCCCCACCTACCTTCAAAGTCCTAAGTCCAGGCATGGGACCTGGGACCCAAAGCCCACCAGCCATGGCCAGTGGCTGTGGCAGTGGCCTAAGGGCACCCTGTCTGGACAGGTGCAGGGACACCCTCCATGTATGCCATGGCACTGTAATTACCCTGCCATTATACACCCACTGATAGGGCAATCTAAACTCTAAACAAATAAATAATGTGGATTTATAAAAACATATTAAAATGGTAACATCTAAACCCTTATTACTCCTTTCTGAGGTGCTGGAGCCTAAGGTTATACTACTAAAGCCCAAAACATATATGGCCAAGAGACTGACTTAAAGTTCTCTCTGAGTTACAAATCCATGTGCAAGGCAAGGTTAATTCCACAGTGGCACAATAACCACTAACAACCTTTCAGACTCCAAGTCATCCTCCTTTCAGTACCTTGGAGAAGACTTTGCCATTGCACTTGATATCTCAAAGGCCTTCAGTAGAGTCTGGCACAAATTTTTAATATCCAAACTGCCCTCTTATGGTTTCTATCCTTCTATCTGTGCCTTCATCTCTAGATCCCGTTCTGGTCGTTCAATAGCTCCTGTTGTAAATGGCCTTCATGCTTCTCCTTGAGCTATCAATAGCTGTCTCTCAGGGTTCTGCCCTGTCACCAACTCTCTTCCTGCTGTCTATGAACGACCCTCTAAGCTGTACATCTAACCCTATCCACTCATACGCTGATGATTCCACCCTTCGCCTTTCCATTCTCTGGTCACAGTGTCTGTCTCAGCAAGAAACAAGGGATGAGGCTTTGGCACACCTATTTTATGACCTGGCTTATATCTCTGATTGGGGTAAAAGTAACCTTATGTGTTTAATGCATCCAAAACTCAGTTTCTACAACTTTCAACCTGCCATAATCTTCTGCAGGAGTATCCATTAATATTTAACAACATTCATCTCAATCCTGAATCATCTTTAAATATACTCGGGGTTTCATTCTCTAGGGAATTATCAATTAAAGATCATTTTACCTTTCTTGCAAATTCTGCCTCCAAGACAATGGGTGTGCTATATCAACTCTGTGCCTTCCTTACCCCCGCACAGTTGTTGACTTTGTACAGTGGTCTTATTTGCCTCTACGTCGAGAACAATCATTAAATGTGGGAGGCTCCCCAAATACACCTCTTCTCACAGGGTTGAGTCAGAGGCTCTCTGGTTCATTAACTCTTCTCTTACTGACTTTCTTCAACTTCTGCCTCTTCACCACACTGCTGCATCTTTATCGCTTAGCTACCATAACTTCAATGGTCACTGCTCTTCTGAACTGTCTGCTTGCTTTCCTCCTCCAAGATGGATTTGGTCAAGCACCTGCCTGGCAGCAAACTCTCACCATATTTCTCTCCAACTCTCTAATACGTAAGAGTTAATTGATACTCCCAGTCCTTCACAGATGCAGTATCAACCCTGAAACTGTCTTCCTTCTGTCTATGACCTCCAGTCTTTTAAACACAATGTGTTCTGGCATCTCAAAATGAACTGGTTCTTAAATTCAACATTTTTTCTTTTTTTTCTTGGAGGGAACAATCTTCTGTGCTTCCAGCCTTTAGTTCCTTCTGCCTTGGTTAAAAAAAAAAAAAACTTCTTACCATGGAAAAGGATATGGTGAGGTAGAATCTAAAAGAGTGTAAGCATAAAGTCTGAGAACCATCATTAGCACACACCATGAAATAAGCCACACAATCACTGATACATCATGCAAAACTCCCAAACAAAAAATCTTCTACAGTCTGAACATGTAACTTAGCACTACAAAAACCACCTAAACTGCTGGAGTGATGTAGCTGCTCCCTACCTGGATGTTCTCAATGATGTTAGTGATGAAGGACGTGCCATAGCTGAGCCACGATGAGTATGATGATGCGTAGTGCGATGACTCTCTCCGGGCCTCCTGCTCTGCCCGCCATCCAGCCTCCAGCCCATCCAGTTGACCAATCTTTCGGGCTTGGTTGGCTGCTTCCTCTGCCTCCTCATCAAACTGAAGACAACAGTGGAGCAAGTCTTCATTATGTTGCTCTCTCTCTCTCCCTCTCTCTCTTTCAATTAAGTCCACAGTTAATTACTCAAAAAAGATCAGCTTTTATAGTACTACCACTAAAGAAAAGCTGATTTACCAATTCCCTTAACATGCAGTATGGTATTAGTTGTAAGGAAAACGCTGTGATATTTTTTAACACATCCCATACTTATGAGGACTGCCCATGTTATTAAATATTAACAACCTTGCTTGAAAATAGTGAACTGAAACTCTTGTACATTGGTCACTTTTGAGGATGTGTGTGAGTGGCAACATGATCATCCAAGCCCTTAACAAAATCAAATTAAATGACACCATACTTCCTCTTCAAGAATCCCCCATAGCCTACTGAGGTTGGCCACAGTTCAGCTAATGTTCTGTAAGATCTGACAGCAAAACTATGTGCCAAACCCACCTAATAGCTTCCCCTTGGTTAGTGGAAACCATTTTTGTTTGTTAGAAGACATTGTGATGAAAAAATTGGCTTAGTTACTGACAGAAAGGGACTGATTGCCTATGACCTGAGGTTTGTAAACACGAGCAATGTCTATCAACATGGGTGACATGCATCAGCACCAGGAAATTGTATGGATGATCTCAGGAAGTTCAGTGAGGATTCACAAACACAGATAATGTTGGAAGCAATCTGAGTGGAAAACAATGTTTCAAAAACTGGATAACAGTATTGGATCTGGGAGTTTGTACTGTAGCACAGGACTAAAATGCAAACGTCAATGTATCAAAGTGGTTAACCCTTTGAACCCCGGTGAAACAAATTCTAGTTTATTCATGCTCTTGCCACAAGACCTTATTCAGTTCCTGTCTCTCATGTACCATTACTATATCTAACCCCTTCAGTTAAAAAAATCTATCCTAAGCTGACTATTATCATCCGGTGAAAAGAAGAATAGGCTAAAAATGAAATCACTTGGAATTGAGCAGACTCTTATCTAATGGTATAACTGACCTCCTCCAACTTAATGGGTCCAGCTACAAGGTACAGCTGCTCGAACATAATGACCCATGGCTCAGAGCGGAGGCGCGACACTGGGATCTGCAGTCGTACCCGCCCCACAAACCCCGTACGCACCTCCAACGGCATGTCCAGGTGACGCAAGGCATCCTTGTGCAACGGCACATTTTCAAGCTCTACCTCACCTGTTGTGTGGGGAAAGCAGGTTTGTGATAAATCCCCATCAACATCCCACCTCTGCAGCCACAAATATATACTCTAAGGTGTGCGTACAGGCCACAGGTTACTCTGATTCCTCAGCTGTTACATGCCTTTCTAAAGGCATTTCCAGTTGCTTGTCAAGTGCATTCCAGATCTCACCTAGTTTTTTCAAGTTTTCCATTTCCTTATGGTGCACAGCTTGGCAAATGGCCAGACACATGGTAGTGCAACCTCTGTCTTGAACAGTTGTTGCTGTTATTGTTGTTGAGTAACCTCGATCTGTCTAGCCAAGCATACCCAACAACCATGGGCACCTGCACAACACTTTCATCCAGACAACATTACATAAACACTTGGACCTTCTTATGCTCCTTCCCCCCATCCTCTAACCCCCCCACCAGCCACAGAGACTTTTACTTGATAACCTAAATCCTGTGGAAAGGAAGAATATGATATTTAGGGTGGCAAATCAGATGAGGAGAATAGAGATATCACAGGTGAGCAGCGTGTGAAGACTGATGAAAGAAAGGTAGCGGTGAACAGTGGGGATATTAAAGACACAAGGAGAGGGCATTACAGCCAGCTGTTAAATGAGGAGTTTGACTGGGACAGGTAAAATTTGGAGCCAGCAGATCCAGTATTTAACCCTTGGCCTTTGATACAGCTACTGTGATATGGGGCAATAGGGAAGATGCACGTGGAGAAGGCAGCAGGTGCATCTGAGTTGACTGTTGAAATGTTGAAAGCCTCAGAAGATATAGGACTGAGGTTAGTCACTGACCTGATATGATTATACATGAATGTGTCGTCCCAGATGACTGGCAGACGAATGTAATTGTAAATGTGTGCAAGAGGAATGATGATGCCCTGGAAAGAGGAAATTATAGAGGCATAAAGCTTTTAGACCAGATAATGAAGATAACAGAGAGAGTTCCAGAGGTTATGATTAAAGAATGAGTGAATATTAATGACATGTAGTTTGGGTTTATGACACGCAAAGGGACCACTGATGCCATATTCATTGTTTGACAGATTCAAGAAAAATATGTGTGAAAGAAAAGGGAACTGTACTTTGTTTCTGTTGATACGAAGAAGGTCTTTGAAAGAGTCCCTTGAGAGGTGGTGAAGTGGCCAATGAGAAAGCTTGGGATTGGAGAGTGGCTGGTTAGGGTGGTTACGGCCACGTATATGGGTGCTTGCACCCATGTCAGAGTGAATGGAGATTTAAGTGATGAGTTTTCTGTGGATGTAGGTGTGCATCAGGGGTCAGTCTTTAGCCCCTTGTTGTTTATCATGGTACTTAATGCCCTCTCATGTGACATGAGAAATGGACTCCCGTGGGAGATGTTGTATGCTGATGATTTGGTGTTGATCGCAGAGAATGAAAGGGAGGTGGAGGAAAGATTTAGAAAGTGAAGAGATGGTATGAGGCACACGGACTTAAGAGTAAGTGCATATAAAACAAAAGTAATGGTATCTATGGCTGGTGGTGGTACTGTCAAAGAAGAGGGAGAGTGGCCACGTGCAATTTGTCACAAGGGCATGGGAAGTAATTCCAACTTGACCAGTGTCTGTGATAAGTGTGTGCATAAGAGATGTAGTGGTATTAGAGCCTGACTATGAGATAATGCTGATTTCATGTGTGCGGTGTGTCAGGGAGAGCAGGTGGAGATTGTCAGGCATGAAAGGATTGAACTTGCTGGTGAGTCTCTTGAGTGTATGGAAGAGTTTTGTTATTTGGGAGACATGTGCTGGGGGTGGGACTGGAGATAGCTCTGTGGCTAGAGTGAGGAGTGGCTGGAAGAAGTTCAGGGAGCTGTTACCTCTCCTGACACTGAGAAGGCTCTACCTCTGTGCTAATGGATCTTTGTATGCAGCATGTGTTAGGAGTGTAATGCTGCATCGTAGTGAGACTTGGGCAGTAAAGGAAGAGGACATTCACAGGTCCAAACGTAAGGAAATCCAAACGTAACGAAATGACAATGATTAGGTGGGTGTGCAGTGCGTCCTTGAGTGCAAGGCCTGGGGAGGGGGGGCTAGGTTTAAGATGGAAGGGTTGAGGGGAAGGATGGGACTGGAGAGTATTGATGTTGTGTTGAGGAGGGGTAGACTGAGATGGTTTGGGCATGTGGTGAGGTCAGAGATGATCACTGGGTGCAGAAAGTGAGCAGTGTTAATGTTTGGGGCAGGGCTGCGAGAGGTAGACCAAAAAAGACCTGGAATGAAGTCATTGGGTATGGCCTCAGGGATAAGGGACTGAACAGGAAAGCTGCCACAGATCGTGCGCACGGAGAGCCACCATTAGGTGACAAAGGTCAAAGCATGCAAGCATGCTGGAGCCTTCAAAAACGAGTGAACGAAAGAATTAAGACACTAATTTCTAACTTCATACTAAACTTAGCTAGGTTTTAGTTAATGAGGCATAGGCAACTTTTAAGTAAATATACCATATGACTCTACACTGAGTGACACGCCAAATGGTTTCCTGTACACCAGGAAACCATTTACAATGCTGGGTGGTAACCATATAACCAAATTATGGCACCTGGTGGTTTAGTGGGTAATTGCGGCACTCCAATCAAACTGAGCCGGTGAAGGTTTATATCCAAGAGATGGTAGGGGTTACAGCTCACGTAATGCCACTAAGGGATGAGTGAGGCTGATCACTCTCATCTTAAATGTCAGGACCAACACGCCTAGCCCCGGGCTCCTACACTCCTCATGGGACAACACAGGATTGGGCGATGGATGGATGGATGGATTAATTTATCAGCAACAAAATAATGAGCAGCTTTAAATGAGGACTAACTACCTTTCATATAAAAAATACAGTAACCTATACATACAAAACATCTGAAATTAGTTCTCTAAGGAAAATGTGACACAACATTTCTTTAGAAATGGGCTTAATACATGTACAGTATTTTGTTACTTATATGATATTCAACATGAAGAATGAAAAAGCAGATTCATAATGCGAAGATGTGTAAAGGATGCAAGAGTGTATAGAGGTTGGGGGAGTGGACTTTCTGACCACTACTTGGTGGTGGCCAGAATTAGGATCCAAGTAAGATGGAAGAATAGAAGAAGGGAAAGACGAGAGGAAGGAGTAGTTGCAAGGACAGTGGAAAGGTTACAAGAGGATGAGAAAAAGGCAGAGTATAAGAGAGAAGTGGAGGAACGATTGGGCAAATATGAATTGGAGCAGATGGGAGACGTGGAAGGTGTGTGTAAGATATTTACAGAAGAAATATGTGCAGCATGTGATGTGGTGTGTGGAAGGAAGAGAAGACGGAGGGGGGTGCAAGGAACAGCGTGGTGGACTGAAGAGGTGAAACAGGCAGTGGCACAAAAGAAGAAAGCATACAATGAATGGATGAGAAATAGGGGCGTGGAAGAAATTGAGAGGCGGAAGAGAGAGTTATATGTGGAAAGGAAGAGAGAGGTGAAAAGATTAGTAAGAAAGAGTAAGAAGAGAGTGGATGAGGAATTTGGAAGGAATTTGAGTGTAAAGTGGAGGGACTGTAAGAAAATGTTCTGGAGAGAAGTGAAAAGAGTAAGACAGGGTGGAAGTGAAGTTAGCAGGGGAGTGAAAGATAAAAATGGTAGATTACTAGTGGAGAAGGGAGAAAAAGTGAGCAGATGGAGAGAACACTTTAAGGAATTGTTGAACGTAGAGGATGGAAGTAATGCGAGTATAAGTGGCTGGGGAATGGCTGGGAGAAGGAGGGAGGTGAGAAGACAGGAAGAAATCAGTAGGATAGAATTTGTGGAAGCAATGAAGAATGTTAAATCGGGGAAAGCCCCAGGAATTGATGGAGTGTGTGGCGAAATGCTGAAGCATGGGGGAGAGATAGTAGTAGAATGGATATGGAAGATGTGCAGATTGGCCTGGGAGGAAGGTAGAGTCCCGAAGGATTGGAAGTCAGGTATAATTATTCCCTTGTACAAAGGAAAGGGGGAAAAAGAAGTGTGTGGTAATCATAGGGGCATTTGTCTTCTTAGTATAATAGGAAAAGTGTATGGTAGGATACTTATAGACAGAGTTAGAGAAAGAACAGAGAAATTAGTTGGAGAAGAACAGGGAGGCTTTAGGAAGGGAAGAGACTAGTGATGAGGAAAAAGGAGGAGGTAAATGAGGATCTACGAAGAAAAATTAATGCAAACTACTCCGAAAATAGAAAGTTATTCTGGAAAAAGGTGCGGAAATGTAGAAGTGAAAGCAGTAAGAAATGGGATGGTATGAAGGATGCAGGTGGTAGATTATTAACCCATGGAGATGAAGTAAGGACCAGATGGAAAGAATATTTTGAAAGCCTGATGAATAGGGATAGAGAGAGCAGAGCAGCTGTAAACATGATTGGTTTTGGGGGTGTGCAGAGAAGGTATGCAGTGCCAGGAGACGTGACACTCACACAGGTGAAGAGTGCTGTGAAGCAGCTGAAAAATGGGAAAGCAGCTGGGGTTGATGAGGTGTATGCAGAGATGCTTAAATGTAGTGGAGAGAATGGAATGAAGTGCTTGTTGGAGATATGTAAGAAGACATGGATGAGTGAAACTGTTTCTGCAGAGTGGAAAAAGGCTGTGATTGTACCCCTGTACAAAAATAAAGGTGAATGAAGTGAGTGTAAGAATTATCGTGGCATAAGCTTACTGAGTGTGGTAGGGAAGGTATATGGAAGAATTATTATAGTGAGAGTAAGAGAGACATCAAAAGTCCTAGAGAGTGATGAACAGGGTGGCTTTAGGAGTGGCAGAGGATGTGTGGATCAAGTATTTGCAGTGAGACAGATAGTAGAGAAGGCTTGTGAGAAGGACCATAAGGAATTTATGGCATTCATTGATCTGGAAAAAGCATATGACAAAGTGGACAGAGAAGGATTGTGGAAAGTTTTGTGCATGTAAGGTGTAGAGGGTAAGCTGTTAGGTGCCATCAAGAGTTTTTATGATGGTAGTGAACCATGTGTCAGGGTTAATGGGCATCTAAGTGAATGGTTCACAATCAGTGTGGGCATGCGACAAGGTTGTGTGATGTCCCCATGGTTGTTCAATGTATATATGGATGGGGTGATGGGAGAAGTGAAAACATGAGTAATGGAGAGAGGGATGGCATTGGTAATGAATGGTGATGGATGGAATATCTCAAATTTGTTGTATGCTGATGATGCAGTACTGCTTGCAAGTACCGGACAAGAACTTGGTAGGCTAGTGCAGAGTTTTGCTGATGTCTGTAAGCGTCGTGCCTTGAGAGTACATGTAGAAAAGAGTAAAGTGATGGTTATTGAGTGAGAAGGT
Organism: Coenobita brevimanus; assembly: GCF_032717465.1. Taxonomy (NCBI): domain Eukaryota; kingdom Metazoa; phylum Arthropoda; class Malacostraca; order Decapoda; family Coenobitidae; genus Coenobita; species Coenobita brevimanus. Next base: position 47,188 of record NW_027643563.1, read on the forward strand.
GACTCCCAGTGCAATGTCACAGTAAATGGAGAGAGACTGGAATTGGTGAGAGAGTTCAAATACCCGGGTACAGTGATAGAAAAGAGTGAAAAAAAAAAAATGTTACCATAGACTGAATTAATGTGTCTTTCAAAACAAATAAAGGAATCAGACTTAACAACATTCAGGAACAGACTCAGCACTCTTTCTCGCTCTCTCTCTCACACACACACACACACACACACACACACACACAGAAAAGGGGGTGATGCCTGGTAGATTTACCCCTTATTACACTTAAAGCATCATACTGGCAAGTGCAAGTGCAATAAGATTGTGTCATATCATATTGTTTATAAAGGCTCCAACCTGATTGCATACATTCGCCTTGGTCACCTAATGGCAACTCTCCACATTACTTGATCTCTGGCAGCCTCCCTATTCTGTCCCTTATCCCTGAGGTCACACTCTATAACCTCGTCCCAGGTCTTTTTCAGTCTGCCTCTCACAACCCTACCTGACATTCATACTTCTCACTTTCCCCACCCAATTGCCATCCTCCATCCTCCCCACATGCCCAAACCATCTCAATCAACCCCTCCTTATCACAACACCAATACACTTCGGTCCGATCCTTCCTCTCAACTCTACCCTCAACGTTCACACCTCTCACCCTCCACACCCAGTTGTCATCTTTCATCCTCTCCACATGCCCAAACCGTCTCAAGCTACCCCTCCTCATCACAACATCAATACATTCTAGTTCCATCCTTCCTCTCAACTCTTCATCAACATCTCTCACCATACCAGTTGTCATCTTCCATCCTCTCCACATGCCCAAACCATCTCAATCTATCAATCCTCATCACAATAATGTTTTCATGTACATTTTTATACCCTAACTCCTGTTGCAACAATAATCAACTTACATGATGAAACTAAAAAATCCCTAATTATATATGACATGGTGGGCATACAAAGACAGAAAAAAAAAGATCACTTCTATATTTTTACCTTAGAAAGTGCAGAACTAACCATCTACATGATATCTCCTTGCTGGGTATAATTTAGTCAACTACTGAGGCTGTGTTTATACTTCAAGATTACTTTTCTCATTTATTTGTACCCTTAAAATTTGCACACACACACACAGGTTCATTTGTGCAACATTGGGGGGTTAGTCCTTAGCTTTAACTCATCTGATGTCTGTCTATCTGTTGCAAGACGCCTTAATCCCATTAGGGGTGACCACAAACAAATCTCCATATTGCCCTGTCCTCTGCTATTTCACTGACCTCCCTGCAACTCAACATCCGCTCTCCGATCTCTCTCCACTCCATCTCATCCTTGGTCTCCCCCTCCACCTGACTCAAACAGATCTCCATGTTGCCCTGTCCTCTTCTACTTGGTTCACCCTTCTCTAACTCACACTCCTCTGTCTCATACATCTCGCCACTCCATCCCTCCATCTCATTCTTGGTCTCCCCTTCCACCTCGAAATGAACGGATCTTGAATTTGGCTCTCTTTTGTATTGTTTTTGTTTCTTTCTTGGAAGGAACATTAATGTGGGCTCAGACTGTGGTTCCTTCTTCCTCGCATTAAAAAAAAAAAAAAAAAAAACTCTTCCAGCTATTCAGACTCTTACACACTCTTTCAGCCAGTCTAACTTTCATACACTCTACTAGCCAGTCTCTCATTCTCCATCCTTTCCACTTGGCCAAACCACATCAAAGTACTTCTCTAAACACTTTCAATCACAAAAGATTTCACATGAGCTAAGGGGTCTTTGTATGCAACATGTGCTACGAGTGTAATGCTGTATGGTAGTGAGACCTGTGCAGCAAAGGAAGAGGATATTCACAGGCTTAAATGTACAGAAATGGCAATGATTAGGTGGATGTGCAGTGCATCCCTGAGTGCAAGGCCTGGGGGAGCTAGGTTTACGACAGAAGAGTTGAGAGGTGGGGTGGGACTGGAGTGTATTGGTGTTGTGATGAGGAGAGGTAGATTGAGGTGGTTTGGGCATGTGGAGAGGATGGGGGATGATAACTGGGTGCAGAAAGTGAGAAGAGTTAATTTTAGGGGTGGGGTTGCAAGGGGTACAGCAAAAAGGACCTGGGACAAGGTCATTAAGTGTGACCTCAGGGTTAAGGGACTGAACAGGGAGGCTGCCAGAGATTGAGCAGCATGGAGAGCCACCATTAGGTGGCCAAGGCTGACACATGCACGTTGGAGCCTTCAAAAACGAAACTAGTCACACCAGGTACTGACCAGAATTTTCAGCCATGTACCTGCACAAACAGTTTGGTTTCTAAGGGTGCTGTTTACCCCTCCATAAATATAAGTTTTTTTGCTTTCGTTTTATAATCCTGACAGTCTGTTTATATGTGACAGTATGGTGCAGAGACCAAGGATGAGGTGGAGGGATGGAGTTGAGTGATATACGAGGGAGGGGGGAGTGAGTTGAGGGGAGGGCAGTAAAATGGTGGGTGACAGAGCAACTTGGAGGCGTTTTGTCTGTGGCCACCCTTTGCGGGATTAGGGCGTCGGGCTATAGACAGATAGATAGATGGTGCAGCACAGATGATTTGCCACACAGCACACCCAAGGCAATAACCCTACATGGAGTTTACTGATGACTGACACTGTGTAGGCAGAGCTGATGGAGAATATGAGATACTAGAAGGTCAAAAGGAATAGGGAAGTGAGCTTAGAAAGACAAAGAGAGAGAGAAAAAGACAAGTAGATAGATAAACAGATAGAGATAGAGAGAAAGAGGGAGAAACTTTATTACAGTACAATGATCCCTACTCTATCATATGGAAGTGAAGCTTAGCCTTACCTTATGACACCCTATGGAGATCTCAGCCACTAAGCCTCAGTTACGCAGTGCCGTGGCATCAATATATTCTTGCAAATACCCTAGCCTGTCGCAGTATGTGGCAAGAGGTGGTGTGTCTCCCATCTTTCGCAGGAAGGCGTCTGATTTCGGCTTGAAGGCTTCTACGGTGCAGGTTAACACGTTTGTGAAATATCCTTTGACGTGGCAGGATCTTCCCCTCTTGCTACGGAACTTTTATTCAAGCTTGGGTAGTACCAGACTCCTCCACAGGGTTAACATGCTGGTCTCATCCCTGGTGAAAGGACACAGGTCAAGGGTGAGAGCAGTGGAAGAGTGGCAAAGAGTGAAAAAATGTTATCTGAGAGGAGCATGTGGAGTGAAAAAGAGGTATATGAGAGGTGCATGTGGAATTATATGGAAAAACAACGACAAATGATGAAGGTGACAAGCACTGTGATGTGGATGTTACGAGAAATACTCTGTGATGGTTCAGTCATGTGGAGAACAGAGAATGAGACTGACCAGGAGACTGTATGAGTGAGGTATTAGGGCAAACTAAGGCTAAGATGGTGGGATGGAGTGGTGAGAGATATCAGAGGAGTTGTGAATGGCAGAAGACAGAGTGACATGGAGGCGATTTGTCTGTGGCCACCCCTTGAAGGATTAACGTGTCTGGTAAGTTATACAGATAGATACAGGTAGATAAACAGACAAGGTCAAAGGGAATCTGCTGGTAATGCATGACTTCCTGTAAATGTCTGTTACTATGACCTCAATCTTGGCTATAAATAAATAAATAAATTAATTAATCATGCCCTATGGGTCAGACACTTACATATTGAAACTTTATTTATTTATTTATAAGTGTACATTAGTGATTATTTAATGCACAGCTTCTCCCTTTCCTATCAAAATTCTAATGCTTGATCATTTTAAAAACACTTCCCTACCTTTCTTCCTGCCTCCCTCCCTTCCTGGATGGTGTGGAGGGTGGGAGATAATCCTGTCTATTCTTTTCTCACATGTTTGTTAAATCTTTGTAGCCTCACATCCACTCTTTTTTTCTCACCAGAATGAGAGACTGACAAGGAGAGTGTATGTGAGTGAGGTGGAGGGGGGGAAGAGGGAGAGGGAGGCCAAGGAGATGAGATGGAGTGGAGAGGTATATGAGAGAGGGGGGTATGAGCTGGGAGCAGGGCAATGAAATGGCAGGGGATAGGACAACATGGAGGCGATTTGTTTGAGGCCACCCCTTATGGCAATAGATAAATAGGTAACCTTAATATGTGGCAATAGGCCCCCTGTTATTCCTGCTTCGTGTGAACGCCTGTATGAACTTGATAATTCCTCACATAACTCTCCATTCACTCTCACATGTACAACAGCTCCCCATTCATAAAATTTCACGTCAACCTGACAATCCATTAAGATACAGTTTTCTCTCTCTATCTATCTACTGCCAGAAGCCTTAATCCCGTAAGGGGTGGCCACAAACAAATTGTCTCCGTGTCACCCTGTCCCCCGCCATTTCACTGCCCTGCTCCCAGCTCACACACCCCTCTCTCATATACCTCTCCACTCCATTCCCCCATCTCATCCTTGGCCTCTCACAGCTCTCTCACAGCCCATTTTTACTATCACCCATGGAACTCTATCAAATGCCTTCTCCAAATCCACAACCATCATTCATTCCCTTGATATAGTCCCACCTACTTCTTCCTTCCCCTTTCTCATTCTGTGTGTCCTCTCTTCCTACTTCTCCCTTGCCATCCTGTCACATTTTATTATTTTTCCAGTGCAGGTGGCTCTACACTGTGTTGCAAGCCTAATGGTTTCCTGTAACTGAGGAAACTGTTTACAATGCTGGGTGGTAACCATATAACCAGATGATGGGGTGATGTGCAGCCTTCTATGGTGACTGTCAACTGCTTGGACTGACGCATATCCGGAGTCCATCCAGAAACCAAGCCTCCATAATACTCCCTGTGCCACAAACTGTGGACTTCGACTCCTTCAAACTCAGCATTATGGACTTAAATCCTAGCATTATTCTATCTGAAATGTATGTTTGCTGTTAAGAACTATTTTGCTGTTTATGCCTACTGTCTCCTGTAAATAAAAAGCCATATATTTGGTCTCCTGTGTTGGATTTCAAAATTTACGACTATCGGGAGGCGTTTTGGGAGGGTAAAATGCTAAATTTGGGGGTCCACATTTCAAGGGATATGTACAGAGGGTTAGACTTGATTCTTTAGCCAACCAATGCTATTTCCTCACTCAGACAGACCATCTCCATATTTTAGAGGGAGTATTTGAAAATTATGGAACACCACCTCCTACCCAACCCCGATCATTTTACTAGTAAGCTATTTCCTTCTGTCCTAGCTTTTCCCCTTCCTTCTGACCCCTACACTTGGCCACCAAGTACAGCTCCCTATCTGTTTGTAAAGCTGGGGGCAATAATGGATCAAAAAATGGCTGGGTAGATAAACAGGAAGATTGACAGAAGAATAAACGGACAGCCTGACAGACAGTCTGATAGATACAGAGATAATTATGCTGCAGTGCTCCTCTGTGCAACTGACCTTTGTGTCTGTGACATTTCCTAAACCATCCTGGGATACAAGGCCACTCTATCATCTGGGTAACCACACAACTTTCCTAGGTACTCATTTTACCTTTTGTATTATTCTCTCTCTCTCTCTCTCTCTCTTTGGGGTGTTTATGCTCCTCTCCTGAACAGCTGTCTTCCTGAACTAAATCAAACAGAAAGGTAACGAACTCTCTCCCATCCATGAAACTGAAACCAAACAATATTTCCCCATACATTTCAGCGTGTATGATAGTTCTGAGTATCCAAAATATATGTTTATGCTAAAAAAAAAAGTTAAAATATAATATATTTCTTGAAATGTGAGGTGCATAGTTATTTCACAGCTCTGTCTTCTGTTCAGTTGTTAAAATTTAAACAGAAAGTGTTGTATTTCACAGCTCTTTGCCTTACTTCAGAATGCAAAATATAGTGGGAGTGTAAATATTCTTTGTTTACCTCACTATCACTGTTCAGATTTCACTGCCTGACGTCTGTGTTGGTACCAGGACACTATCAAGCATTGTCTTGCCTTCCATGTATGCATTTCCTGCTTTCAAATCACTATTTTCCACTGCTTCTCATTAATAATCTTTTGTCTTCCTGTCTTCCACATTTGCATTTCCTACTTCAATTCACCATCTTACACTTTGTCATTAACTCATTTTCTCCTTCCTCTTTCTTGCTCCCATCATATGCACTCTTTCAGCATCTCATAACCTCTCCATACCTAACCTAACTAATTCTGATGCAGCCTAACTGCATCTAACCCTGCCTAATCCTAACTAGTCTCACTTAACCATACCATACCCGACCTAACCCAACCCAGTCAAGCCTAAAATGACCTAATCCAACCAAACCTAACCCAGCCTAACCCAACCAAATAAAACCCAACCCAAAATCTATCAAAACCGACGTATTCTAAAGCAATCTAACCTAATCCGTCTATATCTAGTCAAACTGAAGCCAACCCAACCAAAAATTACCTAATCAGACCAAACCCTGCCCAAAGTGACCTAACCTAACCTTCAATCAGCCATAAATTCGATATGAAAGTTTGCTGCCTGAAAGTCTATGGATGTCACATTCCAAGTTTCGCCTGTTCTGTGTACAAGTATACCTTTGTGTTATGGAGCAGCATGTCATTACTAATGCTAGGTATTAATATCAACCACCCTGGCATAGTAAATGGTTCCTGGACTACAAAAGACCACTTGGTTTGTCAGTCAGGGTAGAATCACCAGGAGGTAGCACTACACACTCACTCCCTCACCATTCCAGCCCCTGGAATCCTGACTCCACCTCATAAATATCCTCACTTAAATGCTTCATATTCTGGCATTAATATCCTGTATATCTCAGGAGTCAAGATGGAGAGATGGTTATTTTATGCTGTGTTAAGTAGACAAACAGACAGACTGACAAATGAGGAAGTAAAGGAGTATTGTGGTGTTGATGTGGTTGAAAATGTTAAGAGAAATACTCTGAGATGGTTTGGCTATGTGGAGAGGATGGAGAATGAGAGACTGACTAGAAGAGTTTGTGAGTGAGGTGGAGGGGATGAGGAGAGGGATGGAGTGGAGAGGATGCAGAATATGAGACTAACTAGAAGAGTGCATGTGAGTGGGGTGGAGGGGGAGACCAAGGATGATATGAAATGGAGAGGATGGACAATGAGAGACTGACTAGAAGAGTGCATATGAGTGAGATGGGAGGTGAGACCAAGGATGAGATGGAAGGATGGACTGGAGAGGATGGGGAATGAGAGACTGACAGGAAGAGTGCACATGAGTGAGGTGGTGGGGAGGCCAAGGATAAGATGGAGGGATGGGATGGAGAGAGATATGAGAGAGGAAGGGTGTGAGTTGGAGGGAGGGAAGAGGACAGGGTAACATGGAGGCAATTTATTAGTGGCCACCCCTTACAGGAATAAGGTGCCTTGCAACAGATAGATAGACACAGATAGATAGAAAAATGGATAAAGTTACCAGATAGAGACATACCTGACACAATATATAGCAGACTGAGTGTGGAGATACCAGGCCATTCTCCAAAAGTGTTTATAGGAGCTGCAAGCCAGGACTTTTGCAGTGCTTGTTCCCCACCACACTGTAAAACAGAGAGACATTATAATATTAATAACAACAATAATAATCATCATAATCATAATCATAATAATAATAATAATAATAATAATAATAATAATCCATTCATCCATCCATCCATCGTCCAATCCTACGTTGTCCCATGAGGAACGTAGGAGCCCGGGGCTAAGCAAGTTGGTCCTGACAATTAACCCTCCAGAGCCCAGTGTCCCCTGTAGGTTACACAAGTTTGTCTGGATGTGGATTATTAACCTTTATTACTTTGTCCTTAAATTTTGGTTTTCTATGGAGCTCAAGCATGTTTGTTTTCTTTGATATAATCAGTGTGGCCCACTGTTTACATATGAAGCTGCAGCAAGAGGTGAAAGAGGGAGTGTTGAAGTCTTTTCACCAAATTATTGAGTACTCTACTCATTATGGCTACCAGAAAAGTAAAGGGGTAAGTGATGGTAACTCAGTGTCTCTTTTGAACAGCCTAAATAGTTGCTAAATAACAGCAAACCACCTAAATAACCATATGATGACTGACATCAACTCTATATCATCTTTTATAAAGCCTGTCACCTGTAGGGGACACTGAGCACAAGCTAATACTGTGAAACCTGTGCCCAGTAACAACAGATGATTTTATGGTTTTATATGGTTTTACTTCATGGTTTGCAGTTTATATGTCCTTGAATATATTGTAATCTTTGATTATTTATTTGTTGATTATTGATTGAACTGCTATTTAGATTATTCATAGTTTTTTCTTTTATTTTCAGTCTGAGTCTTGAAGAGGCAGTTGAATTACTAGAGAAACTAGACAATGAGAACCAGGGTCCAGATGAAGAAATTAGGGGCAGAGATGTAGAGGAAATCACAATTTTCCCTCCAGTAGATGGGGCTGAAACAGATAATGATTCAGATGATGAAAATTCTGGAAACCTGAATCACCTTACTTCATCTCAGTTAGTGTCAGAATGTGAGATAAAAGTAGCTGTCAGGGAGGCACGAGACAGTACAAATGAGAATAATGAGGATAAATGTAAATCAAGGAACAAGAAAACAAACAGACTCTGGAAAGCTAATGTAGAACTCCCTAAATTATCTGTACCTGAGCAAGATGTGCAAGTGAATGACACTCTGGGAGAGTTTATGACGCCTACTGAATGTTTTGAACTCGGCTTTGACAAGTCATTGGTGAAGCTATTAGTGGATATGTCAAATAGATATGCATCTCAGAAAAACCATGAGCTACAGGTGACTGAAAGTGAGATGAAGGTGTATATAGGAATCCTTTTGTTGACAGGATATCTAACTCCAAAAAACATACGCATGTTTTGGGAGACAAAATCTGACACCCACAATCAACTGGTTTCAAATAGCATGAGAAGGGGGAGATTTTTTGAGATTCACAAATACCTACACACATGTGACAATGAGCAACTCCCTGATAATGACAAATTTGGAAAAGTGAGACATTACTTTGATCATTTGAATGAATGTTTTGTGAAAAATTCAAAGTATGTAATAACTAGTAACATATCTATTGATGAGACAATGGTGCCATATTATGGGCATCATGGCAGTAAACAGCATATACATGCAAAACCAATTAGATTTGGATATAAATTATGGTCAGCTGCAACTCCAGGAGGATATCTGGTATACTTCATACCATACCAGGGATCAAAAACAGCCCCACTGCCAGATCAACTGAGGCTAGGACTTGGTGCTTCTGTTGTTTTGTCTCTCACATCTCACTTACCTAAGACAATCAAGTCATACAGTCTTTATTTTGACAACTTTTTCACTAGTCTGCCACTTCTGGATGAACTAACTGAACTGGGACACAAAGGAACAGGAACAATCCGAGAGAACAGAACTGAGAAGTGTCCTTTGGAAAGTCCACAAGTGATGAAGAAAAAGGCAAGAGGATCAATGACCATGAGAACAACAAAAAATATAAGTGTTGTCAGGTGGAATGATAATAATATTGTGACTTTGGCATCTAACTGTCATGGATGTCGGCCTGTTACAAAAGCAGACAGAATAGCAACTGTGAATAACAAGAGACAGAAAATCAAAGTTGACTGCCCACATGTAGTGACCATGTACAATAAGCATATGGGAGGAGTGGATCGATTTGACCAAAATGTAGACTCACAAAGGGTGGCATTTAGAGGAAAGAAATGATGGTATCCTCTATTTGCATTTGGAATTGATGCAGCTTGTCAGAATGGGTGGCAGATTCATAAAGTGTGTGCTACTAGTAAAATGACATATTGTGACTTTAGGTGATCAGTGGTGCAGGGTTACCTTGGAACTTACTAGTCACCACCCACAAAATCACCATACTGTAGTGGTAGAGGGGAAAAAAGAGTGCATCAGAAAGTACGCACTGATGATGATATAACTGGTCATGTACAAGACTCCTGCAACCAAGCTCGATGTGCAGAGTGTCACAGGCATACCAGAATCATGTGCAAAAAGTGCAAAGTACCTCTTCACATTCACTGCTTTTATGTTTTCCATTCCAAATAGACTAACCTAGTTTACTGTTGGGTTTTTTTATCTCTACATTGATTACTTATATGTGTTTAGTCAAGTTTCATTTGCTTTGATTCAGAACCTACAGTATTTTTTTTTTTATGGACAAATGGCATCACAATTATGATTTTTTTTCCTGTATACATAATAATAATAATAATAATAATCTGGCCTTTTGTTTCTCAAAAGCGCCAGTTCTTCCTTTTGGGAATTCACTAGCGCTCGTTATTTTTACAATTACAAGAATTGTGACATTTCTTGTATATAATACAAGCTACATCATATATACATGAAAGTGGCAAAAATTAAACCCTATAATCATCTGTCATAGTACCTCTCTCCAGGTCATAGCATTTTGAAAAAAGAAAGGCTTTCAGCTGTCTCTTAAAGGATTCAACAGTAGAGAGTTGTCTTATGGACAATGGCAATCTGTTATATAATCTAGGGGCTCTATATGCAAAAGAACGATCAGAGAAAGATGACTGGTGAATGGCTCCTGGCTCGTCAAGACGCAAGGAATCATCTTCACTGCGTAACATCACACCCGGGCGTGTCGATGGGAGTTTTAACAATTCGGCAAGATACTTCAGTTCACCAAACTTAAGAACCTTGAATGTAATAAGACACAGTTTAAATTCAATTCTAGCCTTTACTGGTAACCAATGCAACTCAATCAGAAACGGGGTAGTTGAGGTTCTCGGGGGGAGACCAAAGATAAGCCGTGCCGCCCTGTTCAACACAGACTGAACTTTTGTTAGTATATTATTTGGAAGACCAACCCACAGTGAATTACAATAATCAACACGAGACAAGACTACTGCATGGACCAATGTTAAGAGGCACTGTCTATTCAGGAATCTTCTCACAGAGTACAGATTTCTGATATGCAAGTTACACCCTCTCACAACCTGATTAATATGTTCTCTGTAATTTAACTTAGAATTAAAATAAACACCCAGATTTTGAATAGAACTGACTGGATGAAGCTGTGACACACCAATGTTCAAAGTCAGGGCATTGTCAGTGTCATCACCCCTTCTGTTTCCTCTGATGATGATGATCTCAGTTTTACCATCATTCAGCTTAAGTTTCCTCTTAGCCATCCAAATCTTAATATCAGACATTAGAGATTCAAACTTTATCTTAGTATCGTTGATATCTGACATCTTAACATAGAGCTGGGTGTCATCAGCATAAAAATGATAGGACACATCATGAGCATCAAGTAGAGACGATAAACTACTTGTGTAGATAGTAAATAGAATTGGACCCAAAACTGATCCATGAGGGACTCCAAATAGAAGAGGAGCAGAATCAGAGCTAGCGTAATCAACAACCACTCTCTGAGATCTGTCCGACAGATACGACTTAAGGAGCAAAAGGGCACTATCACGAACGCCATAAAAATACAGATCATCCAACAACAGTTTATGATCTACTGTATCAAAAGCTGCAGACAGATCCAAAAGAACTAGGAGAGAGGACATCCCACTACAAGTGTTTGCCACCAAGTCGCTCTGAATCCTTGTTAGTGCAGTTTCAGTCGAATGGTATTTTCTGTATGCTGATTGAACAACAGGAACAACTCTGTTGTGTTCCAGTAGTGGTAAGAGTTGGTCAAGTATGGCCCGCTCAATAATCTTGGATAAAAAAGACAGGTTAGAGACAGGACGATAATTTGTTATGCTCTCGACATCAAGGCCAGGTTTCTTAATTAGGGGCCTAAGCAAAGCACGTTTCTCAGACTGAACAAAATTACTTTCTAAGAAGCATCTATTTATTATGTTGCAGATAAAGTCTGCAGCATGCTCATACACATCAGGCAGTTGTGACATGTTACATGGATCGAGTGAGCAAAATGTTTTATTAAGTTCTCTGATGTAACATTTGACTTTGTTTACATCCAGTGGATGAAATGTTGAAAGCAAATGATCCCCGGTGCACTGTGGCTGGAAGTCACCTGAGTACACTTCACTAGGAGAACTGCTGTCTAAATCACTTCTTATGCGAGATATCTTACTTGTAAAAAATGAAGCAAAATCAGAAGCCAATTGGACATCAGATAAAGAAGTTGGTTTAACAATTACATTCCTCCGACCAACCAAATTGTTCACAACTGCAGACAATTTTTTTGATCACCACCACATGAATCAACTTTATTTTGATAATACCTAGCCTTTTGGGCTTTTACAGTGTGAACGACTGCTCTTCTCGCAAAAACATAACGCAAACGAGTTACTTCGGTCCGCTGCAAGCGCCACTCACGTTCTGCCCTTCTACGTTGTCTACGCAAAGAATTAATGGATGGACCATACCACGGAGAATTATCACGTACAGTGATTGTTTTTACTACCTCAGGACAATAATGGTCAAAAATTGACCTGAGCTCATTGTTGTAAATATCAACCAATTCACCAGAAGAAAGACTTGAAGAATCGATGGAGTTTAAACATTGATCAATTTCAAAACACATCAACTGGCGGTCAACATTGTTGTAATTTCTGAACCTGATGACCTTCCAATATGAAGGGGATTTCGGGACATCAAAACTAAGAGTGATCAGAGCATGATCAGAGATGAGGGGGTCAAATGAGTCAACCTCCACATCTGATACGCACCTGCAACCAACAGGGGACAAGATCAAGTCAAGGACATGTCCTGAGACATGAGTTGGATTAGTCACATGATTGAAAAAATTGTTCTGGGTGATCAACTCAAGGAATTCTGAAGAAAATGGTTTTGACTCTGGACTGTCAACCCAATAATTGAAATCACCACAAACAAGAAGTCCTCCAGGTCTAAGAGAAAACCCTTCAAGAAACTGCCCAAACTCCTCCATAAAACCTCGATCTCTGCCCAGATGACCTGGTCGATAGACAATTGCAATTCTAATGGTATTCTGATGGAAATTTATTAATACTTCCATAAATTCAAATGAAGATGGGGTCAGGTCTGAGTCAATGAGAGAAACGTTTGCAAGTGCTGCCGAGTAGATGAGAGCTACACCTCCTCCCGGATAGTCAGCAGCAGGCCTGGGAATACTAATAATAGAATGTGTCTTAGGCAAAGCATTACGAATAATATCGATATCAGACTCATACAACCAGGTCTCAGTCGGGCACAAAATGTCAAGCTCGTGCTGATTTAGGGTTTCATTAATATAGTCTATCTTATTATGGATAGAACGAATATTTAAAAGACCCATCCTTAACTGGTTCAAGAGGGACGTAGTCAGATTTTTGAATGGTCAAATTTGTGATTTCAATCAATCTATTCCTATGAGAAATCATGATTGGACAGTCTCTACTTGATGCAAAATGAGCAACCGACTGTAAATTTGAATTAGCATCTTGATGTCTTAAAGAAGACCAGTTGATGCATTTGGGAGAATTTCTGTTACTACAATCCTTAGATTTATGGGTTCCAGCACAAAAGACACATTTAGGTTCATCATTTTTCCTAGAACATCTCTCAAATGTATGACCAAAGCCTTGAAAATGATGACACTATGTAACCCAGAATCTATCGAAAGTGCGGCATCTTGTAAGATCCACATAGATGTAACTGCCCTGTTCTACAATGGAGGATCTCACCTCTGGCGACATCTTCAAGACAGCAGTTTTGGTGTCATTCCTTGTTCTTGTGAAGAAAAAGTTGAGGGTACAACCCCGATCAACGAGCATCTTAATTTTATTGTTTTTTTTTCAGAATGTTTGGGATGATGTCAGAGTCACCCAAGGAAGAGGAAAGGCCTGTCACAGTCATTTTAGGCAACATTTTCTTTGGCTCTGATATGCAAAAAGTGCCCTCAGAGCCAAAATGATCACTCAGCACCCCAGTTGCCTCACCTTTGGCCTCAGCTGACAGAAACTTCATGACCAGCCCACCAGCCTTGGTCTTAAGAGAGCTATCAACCAGTACAAACACACAATTATATATCATGGGAAAAGTTAAACTTACATGAATGAAGTGCCTACCACTGTAGCAGTAAGGATAAAAACACATGTAATATTATTATATTGGTACATCTCAATACAGACCTTCAACATTAATATGCAGACTAGACAATGACACACACAAATATGTCAATAATTACTTTCAAACACTAGCTGAAAGAATTTCTACTACTGTTAAGTCACCATCAATTTAACAATGAAACCACCAAGACATGGAGTACTTGGAGAACACAACACCTAAACCCTTCAATCATCAAACTCTTGCCCTGTGACTGTGACCTTTGACTGATCATTCCAAATACAGTAATGTGCCTTACTTGTAACGATGGCTTTTTGTATCCTGGCTCCCTCTCTGCACCAGCTTCAACTTGTTCTTCAATTTACTCCTCAGACCACCAGCTTCTTTCATCACCTTAGCCACATCTTTCTTCTCTTTGGTCATCTTTTTCTCTTCTGCTTCCTTCATCCTGCAAAATCAATTATCATAATCAGTACAACATTGCCATTTACAGTTGTATTCTTGGTGGATTTGGATATATCTCAGCACCTCTTTCTGAGCCATTCATTGTGCACATTTCATCTCAGTGTGCTTTTGTATATTACTGATGCGAACACTGTCACTGTACAAGCACCATAAATAACAGTGCATAATGCTGAGGTGTAATATACAAAAAGGGTTGTTATGAGAGAGGGTTGTATACAAGAGAGGGGCGTGTGAACTGGGAACACAATAGTGAAATGATGGGGGACAGGGCGACATGGAGGCGATTTGTTTGTGGCAACCCCTTATGGGATTAAGGCGTCTGGCAACAGATAGACAGATGGATAGATAGGTTGTTAAGGAAGGGCTGCTATCAAGCCACCTATGCTCCCTACACCATTTAACCCTTTGACTGGACCTGATGCACACAGTTTTTATTCAAGCTAACACCAAAGTATTTTATAAAACTATGACAGTTACTAGCAGTCACAGGCTCATGAAAACTAACTAGAAATAAACTCTTTCTCTGTAACTGATCCATCTAAAAGTTATATTTAGGCAAACACTACATGATTATACTCAGGTTTAAACTAGTGCACAACAGATGCTGACATACAATATATCAAGTAATACAGCATCAGTACAGGTACTTCAGGTTATTAAAAAAAAAAAAAAAAAAGCAGCACACATTCAGGAGTGGTATTTCCCTCCTCAGTTAACTTAAGTGCTATTATAAATGTGACAGTCTGCCTCTCACATCCCTACCCCCGACGTTCACACTTCTCACTTTCCACACCCAACTGTCATCCTCCATCCTCTCCACATGCCCAAACCATCTCAATCTACCCCTCATCACCACAACACCAATACACTCCACTCCCAGCCTGTCTCTCAACTCTTCAATCACGAACCAGCCCCTCAGGCCTCATATTCAAGGACACACTATACATTCTTTTAATCACTGTCATTTCTGTACATATGAGCCTACAGATCTCATCTTCCTTTACTGCCCAGGTCTCATTACCATATAGCATTACACTCCTAATGCATGCTGCATACAAAGGTCCTTTAGCAATGAAAGGAGAACCCTCTCCATGTCAGGAGAGGTAATAGCTCCCTGAACTTCTTCCAACCACTCCTCACTCTGGCCACAGAGCTGTCTCCAGCCCCACCTCCAGCACATAACAGGTGCTCCAAATGACAAAACTCTTCCATATACTCAAGAGACTCACTAGCATGATCAATACTTTCAACCTGACAATCTTAAATGCTCTCCCCAACACACCACACACATGAAATCAACATTACCTTGCAGTCTACCTCTAATACCACTTCATCTCTTATGCACCCACTTATCACAAGCACTGCACAAGATGGAGTTAGAACTGGAGAGGTCATACTGTATATAACATTCAATTACTCCTTCCCTAAATGAGGTCTCCCTGATGCTGCATAAAATCAATTAGATGTAACAAGAATAAATAAAATACTTCACTGGAGGGATAAATTAAAATATGAGGAACATGCTTGTCACTGAATACTCAAATGCAGGTCTAAAGTAGGATAAATCTAACACTAAAATCAGGCAATATATTCTTTTTTTGACTCCAGTTATTTGTAGGTTAAAAAAAATCAACAGCATTTCCTAGCACCAAATCTGGAATGTTACAGAAAGAAATAATATAAAGGCTAAGCTGTTAAAAGAGTGGCTAATACTGACATGCAACAGAAATGAAGGAGTGATGTGATGTGGATGTGATAATGTTAGGAGATATACACTGAGGTGGTCTGGCCATGTGATGGAGTGAGAGACTAACTAGGAAAGTGTATGTGAGTGAGGTGGAGGGGATGAGAGGGCAGAGGAGACTAAGGATGATGTGTAGGGATAGAGTAGAGAGGCATATGAGAGGTGGGTGTAAGTTGGGAGAAGGGCAACAAAATAGCAGGGGACGGGGCAACTTGCAGGCAATTTGTTTGTGGCCACTACTTACAGGATTAAAGAGTCTGGCTATAGGTAGATAGATATATAGATAGACTGACAGACAGATAGATGGGTAGATAGATAGATGGACAGATAGACAGTGCAGATTGCCTACCTCATCCAACATACTTGACAGAGTGACTTATGTGGTGCCACAGCTCAGACAGGATGCACAACTCGGGGCCTCTGGAGGTCCATGTAGAGGTCAACCTGAGAACAACAAATTAATTATTATTTCTACGCATTTCACTGATATCCCATACTGATGACCTTATCTAAGTCACAGTTCACTACCAGTCTTTAACCCAACATATACTTGTGTGTACTAGCTGACAACCATAAATATTTCTATCTATATATCTTTCTATCTGTAGCCAGATGCCATAGTCCTGTTAGGGGTGGCCATTTGTCTTTTAGTTGTTTTAATGGGAGGGGCACTAACCCTCCACCAACCCACTTGTTGACAGGTAGGGAAATATATACATACATTCATTAAAACTCTGCACTGTTTCCTCTCAAGGAATCCCCATATTGGTGTTGGCCATGGTACAGCCAATGTTTCCTATGGACTGCAAGCTAAACCAAGTGCCAAAACCAGCTAATTACTTCCCAACAGTTGCTGGAAGCTGATGGGTAAAAAGACATTATAGATGTGTGATTAGCAAACAATATGACTCTCACCTTCAACCTAGATTCTGTGTAAAGACAGTTAGAAAAGAAGATCAGCAAATACTTGTACAGTAACACCTTGATACACGATACCCCTAGATATGATACCCCGGCTTTACGATGGGGGTAGAAATACCACCATACCCCACCTAACGATGGCCAAACCCTGGTTTAACGATGTGTTTTGATTTTTTTTTCAATTCTGATGATATTTTAGACTAAAATTGTGTTTAGGTTGATTTACAAACTCTTTTAGACTTAGATTATTGTGTTTTAGCCACAGGTGGGGTGAACATTGTCATTTTGGGGTACAGTTTACTAAACTTGATTTTTCCGGACTATATTTGACAATTTTCATATTTTATTTGTTGGTTTTAGTGAGTTATTTACAGGTGTTAGCTTAGGTTAGCTTCTTTTACAGTTATTAGGCCATTTAGATTGGCTTTAAACTTGTTTTTGGGCTCATTTGGGTGGGTTTTGGACTTGGTTTGGGGGGAAACCCAAGGCTGGTAAATGCTCCCCATTACTTTACATGTTAAAAGTACACTGATATAGGGGTTTTACCTAAGCAGTTACTGTATATCATTAAACTGGGGTGAATGTTTGCTGATTAAGAGTGGTGCTTGTGTACGTAATTACCATGTCTGTAGCGACATTTCACTGTCATGGTAGTAGCTGCCAGGGTCAGGGCGTGAAGAAGGGGTTGTTAGTGGTACCAAAACACCAGCCGGGTCCAATGGGGGTCTGCAAAGTAAGGCAGTAGTTACTTACTGTGCAATAATACATCTTATTGATGTATTGAGTGAGGTGGAGGGGGGAAGAGGGAGAGGGAGGCTGAAGATGAGATGGAGGAATGGAGTGGAGAGGTATATGAGAGAGGGGTGTGTGAGTTGGGAGCAGGGAAGTGAAATGGCGGGGGACAGGGCGACGTGGAGGCGATTTGTTTGTGGCCACCCCAAACAGGATTGAGGCGTCTGGCAATAGACAGATAGATAGATAGATAGACAAATATCATGTAAATGTAAACAAACAAAATGTATCAAACAAAATGGCCAGTTAAATGACCCATACATTCATTCACATGTCATTCAAACCTTTGATATCTTGGCTCTACCATACAAAATTATCTGCAGTGCAAGTGCAACAATGCACCAGAACCAGCCAATTACTGTACTGCCAATTACTGCTGCAAACTACATGAGAGGGGACTGACAAGTTCATGGCCTGAGGCAGAAGGAGATGAGCTATACAGTACAGTTTTCACTGAATGTGAGTCCAGTTCATCTTGGTGAATGACTGCACAGATAATTTAAAGTTACTGAGTTATTTTTCTGTTAGAGACTAACCTGCAGATGCTATGAAAATATAAAATATCAGCCATTATGTAGCGATGCACTACCTCACTGTCAAGAGGTATCGTCCCCTAGTGTAGCCACCATGTCCTCAGGAATCTCCTTGGTTGTTAATCCCTTGAGACTTAGGTAGCAGATGACTGTACTGACACTGATCTGTGGACAAATGAAATTATTAATATCAGTTGCTATGCATCCCCACTCACATACACTCTCCTGGCCTCTCCACATGGCCAAACCATTTCAAAGTATTTCTCTTAACACTTTCAGTTGCATACACTCTTCTTGTCAGTCTCTCATTCCCCATCCTCTCCACATGGCCAAACCATTTCAAAGTACTGTACTGTATTTCTCTTAACACTTTCTGTCACACTTTTTTTTTTTTTTTTTTTTTTTTTAATGCAAGGAAGAAGGAACCAAAGGCCATGAGCCCGCAGTAACAGTTCCCTCCAAGAGAAAAACAAAATACAATATAGAGCCAAATTCAAGATCCGATCATTTTGAGATGCCTGGACACACTGCGTTTGAAAGACTGGAGATCATAGGCAGCAGGAAATACAGACAGAGGGAGACAGTTCCAGAGCTGACCTGTTGCATAAATGCACACCAACACCACAAAGCTTCTCTACTTCCTTGTATATGCCTCTGCATCACTTTCACATGCTAATTAATTACTATACCTAAACTGTCCTGTAATTTACTCTGCTCAGGGGGGGGGGGGGGATTTCAAAAACTGGTCATTTCAAACAAAAAAACAATAAATCACACAAAAAAGGCAGGAGAAAATTACCTAACAAAGCCACAGCTACCAGTACTTCATGATATAGTTTAGTTGATTGCGAGAGAGAGAGAGAGAGAGAGAGAGAGAGAGAGGAGGAGGAGGAGGAGGAGGAGGAGGAAAAGGAAATGACGAAAAGGATGAGGTTGAGGAGGAAAAAGATAAAGAGGGGGAAGAGGGCGAAGGAGGAGGAAGTGGAGAATGATAAAAAGAAAGAGGAATGGACAGGAGGACAAGGAAAGGAGAAAGAGGAGGAGAAAAAGGAGGAAAAAAGACAGAAGAAGAAGAAGAAGAAGAAGAAGAGGAGGAGGAGGAGGAGGAGGAGGTGGTGGTGGTGGAGGACAGGAGAGGAAAGAAGAGGAGGAGGAGGAGGAGGAGGAGGAGGAGGAGGAGGAGGAGAAGGAGGAGGAAGGGGAGAGGAAATGAGTGTAATAAGGCCGAGCTACACTGCTTAATACATGATAGGCCTACAGTCTTCCCCATACTTTTCAGCATTATAAAAACAATAAGAACAAGGATGACGAGGTTAATACAAAATAAAATGAAGAATAAAGAACAGTTATTAACACTACACCAATATATCTAACTGTCTATAGCATGACGACTCCATCCCGTAAGGAATGGCCACAAACACCGCCTCCTTATCGCCCTCCCCCCCCCCATTTCACTCCCCTCCCCTGCAGCTCACAACCCTCTCTCTCTCAGATCTCCATCCCATCTCTCCATCTCATCCTCGGCCTCCCCACCTTCTCCTCCCGCCCTTCCACCTCACTCACATCACCCTGTCCTTCACACACACATACAGTACGTCTCCACCTCATCACTCCAGCTCATCCTTGATCTGCTCTTCCTCCACACTCTCCTAGTCAGTCTCACGTACTCCATCCTCTAAGCATAATCATCTGAGCATAACAGTGAGGATATAAAAAAAATATTGCAGTAATGACCTCCTAAAGAACTCAAATACCTTACTTCATTTGCTCCACCACCTGTTACCTGGCCATCAATTAGAAGACAATTAACCTGACAACACCTGAGTAGTAGTAGTAGTTGTTGTTGTTGTTGTTGTGGTGGTAATAGTAGTAGTTGTAGTAGTAGTAGTAGTAGTAGTAGTACGAGAGAGAGAGAGAGAGAGAGAGAGAATAAAAGGTACAGTCAACACAAACTAAAAAAAAAAGCCACTAGTGTGCCAATAGAGGGCAGGTAAATGGCCAGTGTTGAAGTGACCCGCTGCCCCTGGACCTCTCCTCAGTTATGACGGTACACACACACACACACACACACACACACACACACACACACACACACAGACAATGTATGTTTTGTGTTCTACTAGTGCCCAACAAACAATACGTGCACACTCATGAATTCCCGTCGCCCTGTACCCCGCCATTTCACTGCCCTGCTTTCAGCTCACCCTCCTCTCATTTGCTCCTCCACTCCATCCCTCCATTTCATCCTTGGCCTCCCCATCCCTCTTCCCCTCTCCACCTCACTCACACTCTCCTTGTTAGTCTCTCGCTCTCCATCCTCTCCACTTTGCCAAACCGCCTCAGTGAATATCTCCATGATGGACCTATTTCCTTTCCAGAGTGAGCATCAGTGGCCGTACCACCAAAAATACTTAGTGCTGATAAGCACACTTAGCAGACGAAATTCTTTTTACGACTTGCAAGTCAGTCTGGACAGAATACTTAAGTGACAGGTACCAAACTACTTTTTGGCCTTAAGTAGGCTACACTTTGTAGATGACAAACTTAAGTTCCCCCAGTGAGGTTACTTACGTGCTTCTCATTTCTGAGGTGGAGGAAAGGAGGGGGAGACCAAGGATGATATGAACTGAAGGAGTGGAGATGATGGAGAATGAGAGACTGACCAGAAGAGTGTGAGAGGTGGAGGGTGAGACCAAAGATGAGATGGAGGAATGGAGTGCATAAAGGTCGAGTCACAATGGGCAAAAGTGACTAACATGTTAGCCACTTTTGCGAGCCGCTTTCATTTAAACTTATCTCCTGTTCTAACTAAATATTTCATTCACAGTTAAGAACAGTTGAAAAGTCGATATTTAGCTCATCTGAGTCCTTATCACAGCAACCAACCTCATATCAAGCTGGATCCCACTGACTGTTGGTCATTCGGCTTGCAAAGCGGCTAACATACCGTTTCCTGCCCAGTGTGACACTGGCTTAACTTGTAGCCTATCCACTATCCTCGCCTGTCGTATGTAAAGGAAGGTTTCCTTAGATTGTTATACACACACTGGGCAGGGGATCGAACCCACGACTTTCAGATGACAGTCAGGAAGTCTGCCTTTGTTGTCTATTAAGTAAGAGGTAACAGATTTTTTTTATTTTTTTATTTAACAGTTTGAATACTAAGTTAGGTAAAATTCGATTGGTCGTCGCTGTGATACAGGGATTAATCTCCTTGGTTACTTAGTCAAATTTAACTTCTTGGTCATCTCCTGAGCTAAAAGGGGGCTGGGAATCCATGTCAGGTGCTAAACAACGAAATGCATGGATAAAATCAAAATTAGCTATATTTAATTTGCAACATTGGCAATATATGCATTGTCATGATCCTGCTACCCCAGGCCACACAGTCAAATGTACAAAGCCTTCACCTCAAGAATGGTTAATTGTCACTGCATCCACCGCCACGTTTTCAGAGTTCAGTACACTGAAGGGGGGATGAGTGGCATTTACATTTTCCCCTGCACCCTTACCTGCACCTACAGCGAACCAGCTTCTCGTTGGGACAAGCTTCCATCTGGATTGAGGTCCAGAACCATTCTGCCTTGACCACGTAAGCCTTTGGAGGAGAGTCTGGTGGCTTCCCTGTGATGGACTGGTCTTCTATTACCTGAAAAATATTATTAAAGTTACCTACATCTTCTTTCACATCATCATCATCCTAAACCAAATCTACTTTTATTTCAAAGTAGTGAGTGGGATGCACAAAATGGAAACTGAGAACAAAACAATATTCCATTATCTTCTGAAGAGGTTGGTAATATCTTGAAAACGCAAGAAATAATAAATGGAAAAATTATAAATACACATCAAAGCATTATAATAAAAGAATACAGAATAATGCATGATAAATATCTATCTATCTATCTATCTATCTAAATATCATTCAAAGAAAACAACACATTATGACACAACAGCTACTGCCATCCAGAACAGATTAAGCACAGATTAAGTTACTACACAGAGGAGGATGGAAAGAAGGAAGCCAGAGAGAAAGAAGAAAAGAAGGAAAAAAGAAAAGGGTACAGTATGTATGTTTATCTATGTCCTAGTCTATCTTTTTTTTTTTTTTTTTTTTTAATGCAAGGAAGAAGGAACCAAAGGCCATGAGCCCGCAGTAACAGTTCCCTCCAAGAGAAAAACAAAATACAATAGAGAGCCAAATTCAAGATCCGATCATTTTGAGATGCCTGGACACACTGCGTTTGAAAGACTGGAGATCATAGGCAGCAGGAAATACAGACAGAGGGAGACAGTTCCAGAGTTGATCTGTTGCATAAATGAAAGACTGGGAGTAACGGTTAACTCTTGCATTAGAGAGTTGGACAGAAAAGGGATGAGAGTTTGCTGCCAGACGGGTGCTACGCACCCGTCGTAGAGGTGGAGGAATGCAAGCAGACAGTTCAGAGGAGCAGTGACCATTAAAGTAGCAATAGAAAAGAGATAAAGATGCAACAGTGCGACGAAGAGACAGAGGTTGAAGGGAGTCAGTAAGAGGAGGAGAGTTAATGAGACGAAAAGCCTTTGACTCCACCCTATTGAGAAGAGCTGTATGTGGGGAGCCTCCCCACACATGAGAGTTGTACTCCACACAGGGGCGGATAAAACCCCTGTATAGAGTCAACAATTGTGCAGGGGTAAAGAAAGAGCGGAGTCGGCTTAGCACACCCAATCTCTTGGAAGCAGATTTTACAAGAGATGTAATATGATCTTTCCAAGATAAGTCCCGAGTAAATGAAACCCCAAGTATGTTCAAGGATGATGCAGGATTAAGCTGAATATTATTAAACATTAGTGGGTATACCTGTGGAAGATTTTGTCAGGTTGATAGGTGTAAGAACTGAGTCTTAGATGCATTAAAAACAACCATATTATTTTTATCCCAGTCAGAGATACGAGCCAAGTCAGACATTAGGTGTATATACCAAATAAAAATGAAAGGAGCATGTAATCACGAACTTACCATATGTGTTGCATTCTGGTCATGCAGAGTTGTAATAATGCCATCATTTTGGTGCACCAGGTCTTTCATCTGACCCTGGTTCTCCTCAGAAAAACCCACCAGCACAATACGCAGGTTTTGAAACGCCTTTAGTTTTTACTTTGCCTGCAAAACAAAGATGGTGGGTTAAATGTCACTTGTGAGGATATTCTGGGTTTTGTTTAACCTCTTTAGTCCCATAACATGTGTGTATTTTCATTTATGCTACAAAGCCTCCTATGCCACCTTGAATTCTGACCTACAACTCTCACTTTCATCCCCTCCCATTCCTGTCTCTCATCACTGCCTCTGCATCTACAGTATATCCTAGGGCCACAAAAATACCATGGTCTTATTAATAAAAACTAATAATCCCTCCATCCATTATCCAACTGCCCCATGAGGAGAATAGGAGCCCAGGCCTAGGCAAGTTGGTCCTGACATTTAAGATGAGAGCAACCAGCCTCACTCATCCCTGAGAGGAATTATGTGAGCAATAAACCCCAACCATCCCCTGGATATAAACCAACACAGGCTCAATTTGTTTGGAGTACCTTAATTACCCAGTAAACCACCAGGCACCATAATTTGGTTTTATGGTTACCACCCAGCATATTAAATGGGTTCCAGGTGTACTGGAAACAATTTGGCTTGTCACTCAATATAGAGTCACCAATAAGGAGAAGCATGAGGAAAGAATGAAAGAAAGAAAGTGAGAAGAGGAAGTGTAAAGCCACCTGTAGGCAGAAGGAAGAGGAAAGAACAAAGGAAAGAAAGACAGAAGAGGAAGGAAGGAAGAGAAGAAAGGGCAGACACCCAAGCCAGCACAACACTGAGTGAGTGGATGGTGGGCACCCCCACCTACCACAAAGGTCTATCTATCTATCTATTGCCAGACGCCATAATCCTGTAAGGGGTGGTCATTTGACTTTGAGTTATTTGTTTTACGGGGAGGGGCACTAACCCTCCGCCAACCCACTTACTGACATGTAGGGAGCACGTATGGTTTGGTTATATGGTTACCACCCAGGGTTGTAAATGGTTTCTTGGCATACAGGAAACCATTAGGCTTGTCACTCAATGTAAAGCTACCTGTAAAGGAAAGAAAAACAATAAGAAGTGACAGGAAAGATGGGAGAAATAGGAAGAGAGGAGGACAGGCACAGAAAAAGAAGGATAAATACTTCTTTAAATATTCTAGCACATACCTCTGTACCCTCTTTTTCTCTCTCTCTGGCCTACCTATTATCACTTCCTAGCACATTGAACACAACTAAATTCTTCCTTCTCTTTTCCTTATCCTCCCTCTCTTCTAAATTTTCCATTACACTCATAAGCACCTTCTCAGTAATATTAGTTACCATTTCTCTCATTTCTTTCTCCTTTTCCTCCCATCTTCCATAAATGGCATTCATCTTTTCCTGCAGCTCTATGTGCTTCTTCCACACCTCATCCAACTTCTCTTTCATCCCCACTGTACGTTCATCCTTTCCCTCTCTTTCATTCCAATCCTTCTTCATATCTATCATTCTCCTTCCCATCTCTTCCTGCTCCTCTCTCACTTTCTGTAGCTCTTCCTTCATAGCTTGGGTCTCTTCCCTCAGTTCTTCACATTGGTCCATGTTAATTTTTACCCTGGGTTTGCAGGCATTACAAATAAACATCATACCTTTATACCCTCTTCTTGCATGTGACATACTTCCCTCCTTTTTTCTTCCCCTTCTTCACACCTTCTGCAAAGTTCCTTGTAATTCACTTTCCCAATAAATCCACATTTCTTGCAGTTCTTCTTCATTGCCCCTCTACCTCTTATCTCCTCTCCTTCCATCTTTAATTTCCAAAAACAATAGCGCTTTGCCTCAGTTCAGTTCAGTTCAGTTGAATGGCGGAAGTCTTGCCTTGGTATCGGCACTTCCTGATGCAGTCTTATTGTGGTCTTTTCGTGGTCTGGGTCTTTTTCTTATGGCATTGAGTCCTTTATTTTCTTTTCCCTTATTTTCCAAAATCTGTATAACATTGATTTATTTTCTTCTATGTTGCTGTTATCGAATAATAGTGTTCCAATAATATTCTCTTCATCTTGCTGGTACGGACGCTGTAATGCAGGATGTTTTTCTCTTTCCTCGTTGTAGGCAGGGCAGTGTAGGATGTAGTGGTTCAGATCCTCGGTGTTGTATCCACACATAAAGCATTCTGTTGATTCATTTCGGAATCTTCTTCTGTCTCTCAGGTTCATGTTATTACTCCTACACCTGAAGAGAATGACTGATGCTCCCCTGTTGTCATATACTTTCTCTTGTCCACCCATCTCTTCTCTCCATTTACTATACATTCTCAGGCTCACTTTTTCTTGCATCTCTTGCTTCCAAACTTTTGTATCCCATGCTTGCACTTTCTTCTTTATCTCATCATTTGTCACATTGCTTCCTCTTATATCCAACATTCTTCCTCCCTCTATTAGTCCTTTTATCCATCCATTCTTTTTAACTTGCACACTCATCTCTCCCACAACTCTTTCAATCAGGTCATTCCCCTCCCCTCTGAAGATATA
This sequence comes from Coenobita brevimanus, assembly GCF_032717465.1. Classification (NCBI taxonomy): domain Eukaryota; kingdom Metazoa; phylum Arthropoda; class Malacostraca; order Decapoda; family Coenobitidae; genus Coenobita; species Coenobita brevimanus. The sequence continues at coordinate 73,238 of NW_027643563.1, forward strand.
CTGTAGATACTTCAGCTGACTTTCCATAATTCTTGCTCTCATACTTGATATTCCTATTTCTCCCCTTAAGGCTGCTTGTTGTGTATAGCTTGGGGCTCCTAATATCTTCCTACACACACTGTTCCCTATCCTCTGAAGTCTATTTATCTCCTGCTTTGTGAAATCTACTACACTGGAGCCATACAGTATTGCTGGGAGGGCTACGCTCTTCCAGTATGTTTTTCCGATTAACAGTCTCAAACAGCTCCTTGCAACTATTGAGTATGTCATGTTTGCCATTCTTACTGCCTTCTCTATCACTGACTCTTTCTGTGCTTTGAAGAAGTGTCTACTATCATTAATTGTAATTCCTAAGTATTTCAGCCTATCACTAACCTTTATACCAGCTATCTCCATTGGTTTATCTTTCATGTTGAATATTATGATATTACTTTTTTGTTTATTTATTTCTAGTCCGCATTCCCTGCCTGTTGTCATCACCTGTTCCACTACTCTTTCTGCATCTTCTACATTGCTTGCCAACAGCATTCCATCATCAGCAAAGAACAGAGATGTTAGTTTAAAAGCCTCATCTTTAAAGCCCCTATCTAGTTCTTCTAGTCTCTGAATTATTTTGAAGGTTATTAACTTGAATAAAGTGGTTGAACCTGTACAACCTTGCCTTATACCACTACTTACTGGTATCGTAAGGTCTTCTCCCTCATCCAACTTCACCTTGGTTTTGTCCCCCTTATATAGTTTTGTAATAATATCTATTGCTTTTTCACTTATCTTGTAATCCTTTAGTAACTTTACCATCAAGTCTCTTTTAACACTATCAAAAGCTTTGGCAAAATCAACTGATATAACTATTAAAATTTTTCTATTCCTATATGTCTGTTCTATACAGTACCGGTACCTCAGAACAAGAATGTTGTTTTCTACTCTACCTCCTGTTGTAAAACCTACTTGAGTATCTTTTCCCCATCCATTTCTCTTTACGTGTTCTTCTATGCTCATTCTCAGTACTGCCATCATTAGTTTGTAACCTGTATTTGTTAGTGCTATAGGCCTGAACTCATGAACTTTAGGCTTCTTAGCTTTAGGTATCATGACTGTATTTGATTCCCTCCAACCTTCTGGTATGTCCGTTGTTTCCAGTGTTTGTTTCATTGTGTCGATTAATGTGCATAATAATACATTACTTTCTAGGAAAACTTTGTAAAATTCTGGTTTTCTTCCATCTGGGCCTGCAGCTTTCTTTGTCTTCATTTTTCTTAGACAGTTTTTCACATTTTCCTCATTTATTATCTCCTCTTCCATATAGGACACATCACTTTTAATTTCTAATGCCATGTCTAAGTGCTCCCTAATTTCTTCTCTACATAGGCCTATATACTGCATGCCTCCATTTTCCTCACCTCCCCTTCTAACTACCTGGCACTGTTTCCCTCTCTCTATCCTCAATTTAATAGCATCCCTGTCTCTAATATATTCCTGCCTTTTTTCTCCATTCCACTCCTCTCTAATGTTATTTAGGTATTTTCCATATACAGCCCTCCAGTATGTCTCAACTTCTTCTTTTACCCTTTCTCTGTCTAATTTCTTGTTACCTTCATCATATACATTGTCCAATAGACAGGTTCTGTTCTTTTCCTTCTCTCCTTTCAACATCCGTATATATTTCCATGTGTTCTTACCATTGCTTTTATCTTCTTTTATTTCCTTTGCTACCTTTTCTTCATGTATGCTCATCTCTTTTACGATTTTTAACTGTACTTTTTTCTTTTGTTCCATGTACAGGTTTCTCCATTTCTCCTGCTCTTCTCTATCAACTGCATTCCTACAATTCCTATTTAATCTTCGTCTTTCCTTAATCTCTTTTCTAATTTCTTCTGTGGACCACACTGGTTCTTCTTCCCTTTCTTGTTTCCCTATATTCTTCCTCTTATATTTACCTTTTAGAACACTATTTGCGATATTAACCATCCTCTTTTCCAAATCCTTTATATTTTTCACCTTCTTACTTACAATATTTTCCTCTAATTCATCTCTATATTTCTTCAAAGATTCTCTATCTGATTTGTAGTAGTCTCTGCATATCCAGTCTTTCCTATTATAGGTTTTCCCTGCTTGCCTAACCCTAAGTTGAATTTCCATTAAATTATGGTCTGATATATCTATTTGCTCCTGCTCTTCATCTATCTTCATACTTACATATTTATCATAAAATTTATCTGAGACAAGTGCGTAATCTATCACACTTTTTTGGTTGTCCCTTGTCCATGTGTATTCTCCTTGACAATATATGTCATCATTAAGCATTATTAATTTATATTGCTCCATCCAATCTATGATCATTCTACCATTATCATCCATCCTTTGTTTTCCTTTCAATCCAACATGACCACTGACGTCCCCTACTATCAACAGTGGCTCTCCTAGGCTATTTTCTAATATATTTTCTATTTCTATTCTCATGGAGTGATTTCTCTGCTTATCGCTAACACTAAAATATACTACTATTATCTTTAATTCCCATCCTCTAATAATTCCTTTACATATAAAATGTCTCTATTTTTTGTATTTACTTTGTTGAAGGATATTTCTTTCTTATCTTGGTGCAGCATCATTATCCCTCCACCCTTTCTATCATTCGTCTCTCTCATTTCTTCTATGATATTTATTCTGTTACTGAAGCTTACATCTCTAATTTTCTTTTGTGTTTCAGTTAAACAGAGTATAGTTCTACCATCTACTAATGCTTCTGCCTCTTTAGCCTTTACCTTTGATAATCCTTGAATGTTAATCACCTTAATCACGATGCTGTCTTCCACCTTGCTATTCTTTCCTAACTGGTAATTATTTTCATCCCTCTTCACATCAGACAGTCACTCGTCCTGCTCTTCAATCTGGTTGTGAAGCCTGATCACTTTTCCTTTCTTGATGATCCACTTACCTCCATCCCTCCTTCTATTTTGCAGTTCTTCTCTAAGCTTATCATTCTCTTCCCTTTCTTTTTTTGTCAAGTCAGGTGCAATAATGACTTTCTTGATAATAGAGTTTTCATTTCCTTTCAATTCCTTACTTCTCTTGACCAACTCCCATTTCACACCTACTTCATTCACCTCCACAATCACTGGCCGTGCTTTCTCTCCTACCATTCGCCCTATCCTAAAAAATTTTTCTACCTTTGTGTCTCTCACTTTCAAAACATCCTGAAACACTGTTTGACAAAACCTTTTGTCCTCTTCCTCTCTCTCATTCTGTTCACTCTTCTTACTCTCTGGTACGCTGAACACAATCACACTTTTCTTTTTCTTTTCCCTCTCTTGCATCTCTTCTATATTTTCCACCACTTACTCGGTAACCCTTTTCACCATCTCGTTCTCTCTTTCCACCCATTTCTTCTCCAGGCCCTTAATCATATCTCTCAACTCATCATTTGCTGTCTTCAGCTTACTCAATTCCTCTTTCATTACAGACATTTCTTTCATTGCCTCAACCCCTGCTACTGTTAAGACTTCTTGGCTTCCAACCCCATCTTTGGAATCTCCTGGTTTCTCAGGTTGATTGGCCCCACTCTACTTATTTTCAATTTCTTCCATTTTGCTGTTGATTACAGTGTATTTCTCCTTTATTACCTTGAGCTCTTCTTTCATCTTTGTATTTTCCATCTTCAGCTCTTGTTGTTCCCTCACACTATTTTTCCAGTCACTGCTACAAGGCTTACCCTACAGAACCACACATTCATTCTTTTCACTGCATTTAGTCCCTCTTTGGTTAATCCTTCACATTCCTGGTGCCGCCAGTTACCGCATCTATCACACTCGGCACCTCCAGCCTCCACCCAGCGATTGCAATCAGTACATACCTCCTTCTTGGCCCTCACTTCATCGTCACAGTTTCTACACAGCATATCTTCACTCAGCCTTCCAGTATACTCACACCTTCTGTATGTCTTCTTCCTTGCACCAGGCTCTTTAGCACCTCTGTTTTCGTCCAACCAACACGTGCCTTCTTTGTTTACGCGTCTCTCGGTCCGGTTGTTTATTTACAATGGTACGTTGAGGCAACATGTCCTCGTCCACAGGGAAACAAAGCGGTAAATAAATAATTCCTAAAAATTGACATTAATCAGCTGACTTTTCACTGGAAACATGTGAAAAAAATATTGTATTTATTTCAGATTTTTTGTTACGTCTTTTCTCTGCTGTTTTTATGTATTTTTCTTCAATTTTCAAAACTCGCAAGTGCAATATATAGCAGATTTTATCTCAGATGCTTATGATTTCGACCTAACAAAGTCTCGACTTTGTTATGAGATCCTTAGCCCCCCACTGGCCCCCTATTGGCTCCCCATTTAGACATGATTCCTCAGTTTCTGAAGACATTGCTACGTCATCGGGTGAACCTGAATCTACGTGGCCTGGGATGCTTTGTAGACCTCTTCCTATTTCCTTCATTACAAAGTTTGCACAATAATTATTATTTGAACAGCTGATAATATATTCAAGAGCTTCTGTGCATAAAATTTGCCATTGAAAAGTATATAATTTTACGGGTGGAGGGTGACGTCACAGGGGCATTGTGGGAGATGAGACGGGGCTGTGGGGATGATGAAGGTGAGCGATGACTGCATTTATTATTATTTATTTATGGTGTTTCTTCGCTTATTTTTACGGTAATTATCATGTCTGTATATTTATTAGTATCTGGTGCCTTTTTGGAGACTTGGAGTTGGTTGATTGATATAGTGTATAATTCTTTAGTGCTTCACAAATATCCTTCTCTCCTTTCACACTTTCCTGTAAAATGTCTACGCCAGTTTTCTATACGGCGTGGTGTTCTTTCTGACTTTTTCCTGCTGGCTTCGGCTGGAGGGTTTGGAGGGCGGGGGAGAGCCTTCTTCTTTGCTACCCTTATCTCGTTCTAGTAGTTCAGTTACTTTTCTAGGAGCTGCCTAGCATGGGCCAACAGGCATACTGCAGTTATCCTCTCTTCCTATGTTCTTATGTATAGGTGATTCCCTTGTCCGTAATGGATTGTATTTTATTTTTTGCTTTGTGTGTGTGTGTGTCTAATGAGAGAGGAGGGGGAGGAAAGGGGGGGGATGGAGGGGAGAGAGGAGGTAAGGAGGGATGGAGGGGAGAGAGGAGGTAAGGGGGGATGGAGGAAAAGTGTTTTGCAAGGAGGAGGAAGAGGGAAGGAAGATTGATGACAAGAGATGGAGAGAGAAGGAAGAGAGAGGAAGGAAAGAAAAAATGAAAAAGAAAGGAGAGGTGGAGGAAAGATGGGGGGGGAACTAGTGGGGGTGGAGGGAAGGGAGGATGTAAGGAGGGAGAGGGACAGGAGGAAGAGTGCTTTTCAGGGAAGAGGAAGAGGTGGAAGGAAGACAGAGGAGAAGAAAGGAGAGAGAGAGAGAGTTGGAGGAAAGAGGGGGGGAGAACTAGTGGGGGTGGAGGGAAGGGAGGATGTCAGGAGGGAGGAGAATTGGAGGAAGAGTGCTTTTCAGGGAGGAGGAAGAGGTGGAAGGCAAAAGGAAAATAAGGAAGGAAGGAAGGAGAGAGAGAGAGGTGGAGGAAAGAGGGGGGGGGAGAACTAGTGGGGGTGGAGGGAAGGGAGGATGTCAGGAGGGAGGAGAATTGGAGGAAGAGTGCTTTTCAGGGAGGAGGAAGGAAAAAGAAAGACGAGGAGAAGGAAGGAGAGAGAGAGAGAGAGAGAGGTGGAGGAAAGAGGGGGGGAAAACTAGTGGGGGTGGAGGGAAGGGAGGAGAATTGGAGGAAGAGTGCTTTTCAGGAAGGAGGAAGAGGTGGAAGGCAAAAGGAAAAGAAGGAAGGAAGGAAGGAGAGAGAGAGAGAGAGAGAGAGGTGGAGGAAAGAGGGGGGGGGAAACTAGTGGGGGTGGAGGGAAGGGAGGATGTCAGGAGGAAGGAGAATTGGAGGAAGAGTGCTTTTCAGGGAGGAGGAAGAGTTGGAAGGAAAAAAGGAAGACATGGAGGAGAAGGGAGGAGAGAGAGAGAGAGAGAGGTGAAGGAAAGAGGGGCTGTGGAGGGGGGGAGGAAACTAGTGGGGGGGATGGAGGGAGGGAAGGAATGTGGGGGTGGATGGAATGTGCCGGCTTTTGATCAGTCAGTCAGGCTGCAGCAGTCACAGGGGGAGGGGCTGCTATTTTGGTAAGATATTTTTCCTTTCTCTTTCCAGTAATTACCTTTCTCTCTCCATTAATTGCTTCTGTGGTGATGATATTGATTTTAATGTGTATTGTAAACAGGCCTGAGTGTTTCTAAAGCATACTCATGATTGAAAGGCTAAGAAAGTATCATGACAGAGCTGGGTGTGAACTCTGGGGTGGGGTGTATGTATGTGGAGCTTGGGGTGTGTATGTGTAGTTTTTTGAGTGTGTATGTGTGTAGATTTTGGGTGTGAGTGTAGATTGGGGTGTGTATGTGTGGAGTTTGGATTGTGTATGTGTATGGATTTGGGTGTGTGTGTTTAGATTGGGAGTGTATGTGGAGATTCTGTGTGTGTGTGTGTGTGTGTGTGTAGAGTTGGGGGTTACTATGTGGAGTTTGGGGTATCTGTGTGTGTGGAATTGTGGTTTTGTGTGTGTATGGATATTTTGATATTGTGATTTTCTTGTGATGGCTTATAAGGAATATTCTTTTTCAGGAGTGTGAGTTGGGGAGAAGGCAGCCTGATAATGAAGAAGAGAAAAAAAGATCTGGAGGGTTCAGTAATTGGCCATGTAGCTGTAGAGAGACTGCTACCACAACCACAACTACCCCCTACCACAACTACCACAACCATCTTTGGGGGACATTTAATTGGATACTTACTAGGTGAATATGCTAGAACCTTCTCAATTTTATTATTATTATTATTATTATTATTATTATTATTATTATTTTATGCATGCTACCTGGAGGGGTTAGGTATATAACTTTCCCAGCTAATTAATATAAATAATTTGAGTTTTTAGTGACACCCCCAGCCTTCACAGTTTATGGCCAAGTGTAGCCTGATTGGGAGGGTAATTTTGACTAGTAACCAAGGAGACTTATTCCATACTCATGACCAGGGCTCTCTGTAAAATCTCTAACCCCTTTTCTGTTAATGGCCAGGTGTAGTCATATTGGAAGGGTAATTTTGACTAGTAACCAAGGAGACTCATGACCAAGGCTGTTTGTAAAGATCCCTAACCCCTTTTCAGTTACTTTATGGCCAAGTGTAGTCATATTGGAAAGGTAATTTTGACTAGTAACCAAGGAGACTCATGACCAAGGCTTTTCTTAAAGATCCCTAACCCCTTTTCAGTTGCTATTTGGCCAGGTGTAGTCAGATTAAATCATTCCATAACTAAGGTTCATAAAATTCCATGCAAAGACTATGTAAAGATTCCTAACTCCCTTATAGTTACTTTATGGCTGTGTAGTCAGATTGAGATGGTAATTTGGGCTAGTAACCAAGGAGACTCATTCTTTAACTAAGGCTAAAATTCCATGCTAGAATAATGTAAAGATCCTTATGCCTTTTTTCAGTTAATTTATGGCCAAGTGTAGAGATTGGAAAAGTAATTTTGACTATTAACCAAGGAGACTCATGACCAATGCTCTTTATATACTGTATTTCTGACCCTTTTATTCAGTTACTTCTTGGCCAAGTGTTGTCAGATTGGAAAGGTAATTTTGACTAGTAACCAAGGAGACTCATTCCCTAAGACTCAAATTTCATGCAACAACTTTCCAAAGATCCCTAACTCCTTTTCAGTTAATGCCAGGTGTAGTCAGATTGATGCTTTTGATGCATATTTTGACTAGTAACCAAGGAGACTCATTCCCTAACCAAGGCTCAAATTCCATGCAGCAACTATTCAGAGATCTCTAACTCCTTTTCAGTCAGTGGTTGGCCAGGTGTAGCTAGATTGGAAAGATAATTTTGACTAGTAACCAAGGAGACTCATGACCAAGGCCCTGTGTAATGATCCCTAGCCTGATTTCAGTTACTTTATGGACAAGTGTAGTCAGATTGGGAGGGTAATTTTGACTAGTAACCAAGGAGACACAACCAAGGCCCTACGTATTGATCCTTAGCCTAATTTCCGTTACTTTTTGGCTAAGTGTAGGCAGATAGGAATGGTAATTTTGACTAGTAACCAGGGAGACTCATTCCCTAACTAAGGCTAGTATTCCATACAGGAACTGTGTAAAGATCCCTCACCCCTTTTCAATTTAATTGGATACTTACTAGGTGAATATGCCAGAACCTTCTCAATTTTATTATTATTATTATTATTATTATTATTTTATGCATGCTACCTGCAGGGGTTAGGTATATAACTTTCCCAGCTAATTAATATAAATAATTTGAGTTTTTAGTGACACCCCCAGCCTTCACAGTTTATGGCCAAGTGTAGCCTGATTGGGAGGGTAATTTTGACTAGTAACCAAGGAGACTTATTCCATACTCATGACCAGGGCTCTGTAAAATCTCTAACCCCTTTTCTGTTAATGGCCAAGTGTAGTCATATTGGAAAGGTAATTTTGACTAGTAACCAAGGAGACTCATGACCAAGGCTGTTCATAAAGATCCCTAACCCCTTTTCAGTTGCTATTTGGCCAGGTGTAGTCAGATTAAATCATTCCATAACTAAGGTTCATAAAATTCCATGCAAAGACTATGTAAAGATTCCTAACTCCCTTATAGTTACTTTATGGCTGTGTAGTCAGATTGAGATGGTAATTTGGGCTAGTAACCAAGGAGACTCATTCTTTAACTAAGGCTAAAATTCCATGCTAGAATAATGTAAAGATCCTTCTGCCTTTTTTCAGTTAATTTATGGCCAAGTGTAGAGATTGGAAAAGTAATGTTGACTATTAACCAAGGAGACTCATGACCAATGCTCTTTATATACTGTATTTCTGACCCTTTTATTCAGTTACTTCTTGGCCAAGTGTTGTCAGATTGGAAAGGTAATTTTGACTAGTAACCAAGGAGACTCATTCCCTAAGACTCAAATTTCATGCAACAACTTTCCAAAAACTCCTAACTCCTTTTCAGTTAATGCCAGGTGTAGTCAGATTGATGCTTTTGATGCATATTTTGACTAGTAACCAAGGAGACTCATTCCCTAACCAAGGCTCAAATTCCATGCAGCAACTATTCAGAGATCTCTAACTCCTTTTCAGTCAGTGGTTGGCCAGGTGTAGCTAGATTGGAAAGATAATTTTGACTAGTAACCAAGGAGACTCATGACCAAGGCCCTGTGTAATGATCCCTAGCCTGATTTCAGTTACTTTATGGACAAGTGTAGTCAGATTGGGAGGGTAATTTTGACTAGTAACCAAGGAGACACAACCAAGGCCCTATGTATTGATCCTTAGCCTAATTTCCGTTACTTTTTGGCTAAGTGTAGGCAGATAGGAATGGTAATTTTGACTAGTAACCAGGGAGACTCATTCCCTAACTTAGGCTAGTATTCCATACAGGAACTGTGTAAAGATCCCTCACCCCTTTTCAATTTAATTGGATACTTACTAGGTGAATATGCTAGAACCTTCTCAGTTTTATTATTATTATTATTATTATTATTATTATTATTATTATTTTATCCATGCTACCTGTAGGGGTTAGGTATATAACTTTCCCAGCTAATTAATATAAATAATTTGAGTTTTTAGTGACACCCCCAGCCTTCACAGTTTATGGCCAAGTGTAGCCTGATTGGGAGGGTAATTTTGACTAGTAACCAAGGAGACTTATTCCATACTCATGACCAGGGCTCTCTGTAAAATCTCTAACCCCTTTTCTGTTAATGGCCAAGTGTAGTCAGATTGGGAGGGTGATTTTGACTAGTAACCAAGGAGACTCATGACCAAGGCTGTTCGTAAAGATCCCTAACCCCTTTTCAGTTACTTTATGGCCAAGTGTAGAGATTGAAAAGGTAATTTTGACTAGTAACCAAGGAGACTCATGACCAAGGCTGTTCATAAAGATCCCTAACCCCATTTCAGTTACTTTATGGCCAAGTGTAGTCATATTGGAAAGGTAATTTTGACTAGTAACCAAGGAGACTCATGACCAAGGCTTTTCTTAAAGATCCCTAACCCCTTTTCAGTTGCTATTTGGCCAGGTGTAGTCAGATTAAATCATTCCATAACTAAGGTTCGTAAAATTCCATGCAAAGACTATGTAAAGATTCCTAACTTCCTTATAGTTACTTTATGGCTGTGTAGTCAGATTGAGATGGTAATTTGGGCTAGTAACCAAGGAGACTCATTCTTTAACTAAGGCTAAAATTCCATGCTAGAATAATGTAAAGATCCTTATGCCTTTTTTCAGTTAATTTATGGCCAAGTGTAGAGATTGGAAAAGTAATTTTGACTAGTAACCAAGGAGACTCATGACCAATGCTCTTTATATACTGTATTTCTGACCCTTTTATTCAGTTACTTCTTGGCCAAGTGTTGTCAGATTGGAAAGGTAATTTTGACTAGTAACCAAGGAGACTCATTCCCTAAGACTCAAATTTCATGCGACAACTTTCCAAAGATCCCTAATTCCTTTTCAGTTAATGCCAGGTGTAGTCAGATTGATGCTTTTGATGCATATTTTGACTAGTAACCAAGGAGACTCATTCCCTAACCAAGGCTCAGATTCCTTGCAGCAACTATTCAGAGATCTTGGTAACTCCTTTTCAGTCAGTGGTTGGCCAGGTGTAGCTAGATTGGAAATATAATTTTGACTAGTAACCAAGGAGACTCATGACCAAGGCCCTGTGTAATGATCCCTAGCCTGATTTCAGTTACTTTATGGACAAGTGTAGTCAGATTGGGAGGGTAATTTTGACTAGTAACCAAGGAGACACAACCAAGGCCCTACGTATTGATCCTTAGCCTAATTTCCGTTACTTTTTGGCTAAGTGTAGGCAGATAGGAATGGTAATTTTGACTAGTAACCAGGGAGACTCATTCCCTAACTAAGGCTAGTATTCCATACAGGAACTATGTAAAGATCCCTCACCCCTTTTCAATAAGCTGATGGCAAGTAGTAGTCAGATTGATGGTAATTTTGACTAGTAACCAAGGAGACTCATTCCTTACTCATGACCAAGGAGACTCTTCATAATTTTCAGTTAGTTTATGGCAAAGCTGTCAGATTTGGGGGTAATTCTGGCTAGTAACCAAGGAGACTCATTCTTGACTCATGACCAAGGCTTTGTAAAGATCCCTAGCCCCTTTTCAGTTAATTGATGGCCAGGTGTAGTCAGATTGGGAGGGCAGTTTTGACTAATAACCAAGGAGACTGTCACAATAGCTTTGCCCAGGTGTTCATTCCTTTGTATATTATTTCACATAGCGCATTGGCAGGAAAAAAGCAATGGTATGGCTGTACATTCATCCCATAGCACTTCTTTGTGACTAGCATCATGTTCTAGTGTTTATCTGATAACAATTCAGCATTCAAGATGGAGAGATGGCAATTTTAGGCCAAGGTAGAGTAAAAGCAAGCTAGTAACCAAGGAGACTCATAGCACTTGTTCAGGACTAGCATCAAATTTTAGTTGTAAATTGGAATAGTAACCAAGGAGACTCATCCCTGACTCATAACTACAGTTCGTCAGATGCAACCACATCTTCGTATTTTGTGTGGGAGTGACCAGTCAGATTTTAGTAGTTATAAATTGGAATAGTAACCAAGGAGACTCATCCCTGACTCATAACTACAGCTCGTTAGATGCAACCACATCTTGGTATTTTGTGTGGGAGTGACCAGTCAGATTTTAGTAGTTGTAAATTGGAATAGTAACCAAGGAGACTCATTCCTAACTCATAACTACAGCTCGTTAGATGCAACCACATCTTGGTATTTTGTGTGGGAGTGACCAGTCAGATTTTAGTAGTTGTAAATTGTAATTTTGACTAGTAACCAAGGAGACTCATGACCAAGGCCCTGTGTAATGATCCCTAGCCTGATTTCAGTTACTTTATGGACAAGTGTAGTCAGATTGGGAGGGTAATTTTGACTAGTAACCAAGGAGACACAACCAAGGCCCTACGTATTGATCCTTAGCCTAATTTCCGTTACTTTTTGGCTAAGTGTAGGCAGATAGGAATGGTAATTTTGACTAGTAACCAGGGAGACTCATTCCCTAACTAAGGCTAGTATTCCATACAGGAACTATGTAAAGATCCCTCACCCCTTTTCAATTTAATTGGATACTTACTAGGTGAATATGCCAGAACCTTCTCAATTTTATTATTATTATTATTATTATTATTATTATTTTTTGCATACTACCTGCAGGGGTTAGGTATATAACTTTCCCAGCTAATTAATATAAATAATTTGAGTTTTTAGTGACACCCCCAGCCTTCACAGTTTATGGCCAAGTGTAGCCTGATTGGGAGGGTAATTTTGACTAGTAACCAAGGAGACATTCCATACTCATGACCAGGGCTCTCTATAAAATCTCTAACCCCTTTTCTGTTAATGGCCAGGTGTAGTCAGATTGGGAGGGTGATTTTGACTAGTAACCAAGGAGACTCATGACCAAGGCTGTTTGTAAAGATCTCTAACCCCTTTTTGGTTACTTTAGGGCCAAGTGTAGAGATTGGAAAGGAAATTTTGACTAGTAACCAAGGAGACTCATGACCAAGGCTGTTTGTAAAGATCCCTAACCCCTTTTTGGTTACTTTATGGCCAAGTGTAGTCATATTGGAAGGGTAATTTTGACTAGTAACCAAGGAGACTCATGACCAAGGCTGTTCGTAAAGATCCCTAACCCCTTTTCAGTTGCTATTTGGCCAGGTGTAGTCAGATTAAATCATTCCATAACTAAGGTTTATAAAATTCCATGCAAAGACTATGTAAAGATTCCTAACTCCCTTATAGTTATTTTATGGCTGTGTAGTCAGATTGAGATGGTAATTTGGGCTAGTAACCAAGGAGACTCATTCTTTAACTAAGGCTAAAATTCCATGCTAGAATAATGTAAAGATCCTTCTGCCTTTTTTCAGTTAATTTATGGCCAAGTGTAGAGATTGGAAAAGTAATGTTGACTATTAACCAAGGAGACTCATGACCAATGCTCTTTATATACTGTATTTGACCCTTTTATTCAGTTACTTCTTGCCCAAGTGTTGTCAGATTGGAAAGGTAATTTTGACTAGTAACCAAGGAGACTCATTCCCTAAGACTCAAATTTCATGCGACAACTTTCCAAAGATCCCTAACTCCTTTTCAGTTAATGCCAAGTGTAGTCAGATTGATGCTTTTGATGCATATTTTGGTCAGTAACTCCAGTCCTAATTCTCTTTAGTTGAAATTTGCAGTGATCCTGACAACTAACAAACAAAAAAAGGTAAATGCATACTCTTCTTGTCGGAGAATAATAATAATAAAACTTTACCACAAACACATTCGCAGCCAGTGACACAAATATGAACTTCCTCCATCTCCACCTGCATGGATTTTAACCAATTTACCCCGACGATACTTTTTTAAATTTAACTCTTATTTCCAGACGATTTTTTCTCACCTGGAGTGATCAATATAGTCTTCATTAATCAGCCCAAATCAGATGTCTTTTGTAAACCGCATAAAATCGTCCGTTCGTCTGCCAGGATAAAAGATGAAACAGGGCATCACAGCGAAGGGCTTAACTTCTTCACTCCACTGACTTACTCGTATTTTATTCCTGCTGCCCCTATACGATTTTACTCAGCTTGGGAAAAATATCTAGAACTGCAGGGAGTAATAGAAGCTTAAATTTTACCCTTATTTAGATCTCAAAGTCTCTCATATGATCTGAAGAGAAACTAAAATATACCGAGGAAAAAAACACGTGATGGAAGTGGAAGGGATTATACGCTGAATTATACTTCTTCTGGTCGCTCTTCCACACCTTTGTCTTTCTTCCACCAGCAGCCTTCCCTGTCTAAAGCACCTCCCTACACGACCCACTCAGAGCAGCCTCTCCGGTGACAAAGGACCTGGACCACTCATCACCTGGAAGTTTCGACCTCGCCATGAAATACGATATGGCGATAACCAGGCGCTTTACCAGGAGTCATGAGCTGGGCAGGGAGGGAAGGAGGGGATGAAGAAGGAGGAAGACAGGGAGAGGTTGGCTAGGCAGGGAGGGAGGGAAGGGACGAAGGAGGAGGAGGAGACAAAAGTAACAATGAACTTTTACACAACGAAGAGAAAAGAATCAGAAATATACCTACTTTTCTTTTTTCTTTTTTTATCTAGTTTCATGATCCCTATGTTTCACTGCCATTTTCATTGTAGCTTTCTCTCAACTTGACAATGTTTACCATCCATATCAATTGCAAGTCAAAGATACAAAAGTTGTGGCCGGTATGAACAAGTTGCAGGTCCTCTCTATAAAGAAACGTAAACAAAAGCTTTCAATTCCCCCCCCCCTTTTTTTTTTCACTGCAAATTTGTGTCAAAATGGCATAGCAAATCTGTAATGGAATAATCCCTCTACAGTAAAACGTACTCAAAAAAATACCGGTAAATAAATAAAAATAAACTGATCTGAGAAGTAAAGGTAAAACATTATTCCCCAGAGGCAGGCAGGAGATTGAGACTGTGCACAATATACTGTAAATCTGATACTGAATAACGGGAGAAATGAGTAATTCAGTAAAGATATATTTCTGTGTGAGCCTCGATAATTACCAACAACGAAATGAAGAAGAGAAAAAGAATATCCTCCCGTTAATGCCCCAAAAATAGAAAAAAAGGAAAGAAAAAGGGAAAAGAAAAAGAGGGACAAAATGAACCACAAAAACACACAAAGGGCCGGTACAAAAGAACGGCATCAGGGAGAAAATGCACATACCATTCAATTACGCCCCTGCCCTGGTCCCTCCACCTTCACCTGTCCTCCACCTCTCTCCACCCTTTCCACCATTAATATTTCCCTACGCATCCACCCCCTGACCCCCAGCTCTTTCTCCCCCTCCACCACCCTTTCCACCACCTACCTACACTCGTCCACCATTTCCACCACCTCCATCCATCCTCCCATCGCCTACCTACACCATGCCATCCCCTTGCACCAACTTTCTTCATCCTTCTAACCTCTTTCACCAACTCCCTCCATCCATGACCCCTAACTCCCCCCCCATCTTTTCTACCCTTCTTCCATCTCACCTCTCACTGTCCTTCTATTCTCCCACTCACCACTTCTCTCCACTCTTCTAGTCCTTCCCCATTTCCACCAACCTCACTAAACTACTTCTATAATTCCTCTCTCCACCTTCCATCCCCTTTCCATCATCTCCCTCCAATTCCCAACCCCATTTCCAATACCTCCTTAATACCTTCCTTCTCCTTCTACCCCACTCCCTCCTTTTTTTTTTTCACCCCCTCTCCACCCTCAATACCCTTCCACTCTCCCCTTTCTTCACCACTCCTCTCCACCCTTCTAACCTCCCCTTCCACCCTTCCCACCTCTCCACCGCTGTACTGGCCAACACAACTGGTTGCCACCTGAGGCCGGGGATACTAAGAGTGATAATAAAGCTCTGGGAATGGCCAAGTGGAGGCGATACTATGAAGACTAGCGCATAATGCACAGAGAATTCTGTTTAGGGGGAAGAGCGCCCCAGGGGAATACCGTGAGAGAAAGATACGGTGGAAGAGGGTGGGGGAATGGAGACAGTAAAGGAGAGGGAAGAGTTTACGTGGGAAAGTGAAAAGTCTGTAAAGGAGAGAGTAAGGCAGAGAGGGAAGGGGGAAAGAATGAAGCAAGAGAGAGGAAAGGAAAGGGAAGAATGTGTACAGGGGGAAGGAGAGAATAGAGCAGGGAAAAGGGGGAAAAGAGATTGCGAGAGAGGGAGAGTGTACAGGAGGAAAGAGGGAGAAATAGGAGAGGGGAGGAGTAAAAGGGAAGTAGAAGAGAGAGAAAGGCTGAGAAGAGGAGAGAGTAAGGGTAGGGAGGGGGAGAAAAAGAGTGTAGAGGGGAAGAGAGGGAGGAGAAAAAGAGGACTAAGAGATAATGAGAAAAGAAGTGATAGGAAACCGTGCAGGAAAAAATTGAAAGTTAGAAAGGAAAAGAGTATGGAGAAAGGAAACAGGAAGAAGAGTGAGGGAGGAGAGGGATAAGAAAGAAATGGAGAGAAAAGATAATTTTTGATAATGAGAAGGTAAGGAAGGTGAGGGATAAAATGGGAACAGAAAAGAGGGAGATGTGGAAAAGTATTAAATGGAAGGGAGAGTGAGAAGAGGAGTACATGAGGGGGAAGGAGAAAGAAAGGGAAAGCAGAAGAAACAAAATAAATATAAAAAGTAAAGAAATGGCAGAGAAAGAACAGGAAGGAGGGGAGGAAAGGAAAAAAGGTAAGAAAAGAGAAAGGAAGTTAAATGAAGGACAAGACAGGGTTAAAGTGGAAGGCAAAAGGAAGAAAATGAAGAATTCATAAAATACAAGGGAGTGACATGAAAAGGTGTGAGGGAAAAGAAGAAGAAAGGGAAATTGAAACGATAGAGGAGGAAGAAGGTGGAGACGGGAGGGAGATGGAGATATGCAAATAAGGAGAGGGAGGGAGAGGGACGAAGGCGTGAGGGGAACTTAAGAAATATATATAAGAACTGAGAAGCAAGGACAGCATGGAAAAAGAAAAAAAGAAAAGAAAAGTGGAGATTCAAGCCAAGAGGATAATGATTGCTGGGAAAAGTGCAGATGTGTTGAAAACAAGACAGAGTACACTCACTGATAGCCGCAAATCCCATCCCAACAGCATCCACCATCCCGACACATCCAAAAATGTGTCCTTTGTTATAACACGTGCAAATGAAGATCACTTACATATGCCAATAAAAGTCTACGGTTTCAACTTCGTAAATCACAAACCTTCAAAACGGTACAGTGACTCTCAGTATGTGGCAGTTTGGGGCAGCCACATTGATTAGGACGTCCTCTACAGACAGAGAGAGAGAGAGAGAGAGAGAGAGAGAGAGAGAGAGAATGTAGTAATGGGGATACAGCACTGCCAAACCAAGACAAAAATATTACAAAATTAAATACAAAAATTACAACACTCACAGGCAAGAAAAATCAGTAGGTTAAAAAAAAAACTAACGCGCAGAGAACAGGGGGGAAAAGTTTAGATAAGTCAAAAAGAAAAAAATCGTGAACAAAGATCAACTAAAAAATATAACAAGACCGGAACGACGTTAAAAATGAGGAAGACAATATGCAGGGGAGGGTAAGAGGGAAAGATTGTTGAAGAAAAGAAACGCCAGAAGAAGAAACCCGGCATGAGTTGAAACGAATAAAATGAATGGAGATAAGTGTGTTGGGGTGGAGTGGGGATGGAGAAGTGGTTATAGTGGGGGGGAAGGAGGGGATGTGCAGGGAGGGAGGGAGTGGGAGTCAAGAGGGATTAGGAATGTACTGAAGGGGGGAGAGAAGGGGAAAGGATGGTACAATTAGGGTGGAAGGGACGGGTGGTCATCTTAGGAGTGTGGGGGGAGGGGTTGGGGGTTAGGGAAAGAGAAGGCAGAGGGGAGGGGGAAGGGGGGGAGAGGAATGGTGATAACAATGAGAGGGAGGTTAGGACGGGTAGAATGTTGTGGTGGTATAATAGTATTAAAGGCAGAGGGGAATGTGAGGTACAGCGGAAGGAGAAGTACTTGAAAGGGGAGGCAAAAAGGAAGCCAGAGGGATGGGCAGGAATGGAGGAGAGGAGGTTACAGTGGGGAGACGGAAGGGAGTGGGGGAGGAAAAAAGAGTGGGAGAGGCGGAAGGTAGTTAGTTATTGTGGGGAGACAAGAGACTTGGGGGAGAGAGATGATTGGGAGAGGGAAGGGTGACTCTTGAAAGGGGAGGGAAGGGAACAGTGTGGGAGGGACACGGTGGAGGGAAGGGAAGGGAAGACTGGAGAGATAGTGTGGAGGGATTATATGGAACCTACAACAGGGGACTGGCAATATGAAAGGAGTTAGTTTGGGTAAGCTCTTAAAACGAAAGATGCTGAAGTGTGTAGGTGTGGGGAGGGGGAGTGGGAGTGGACAGAGAGAGAATGAAAAGGGGAGGTTATAGTGGATGGAGAGGGGTAGAGCTGGGGTGGGGAAGAGGGTCAGGGGAATTGGGAGATGGAGGACAGGTCTGGACATTTTACGCGGTGACTAAACGTTAAGGAAGCGGTGAGTATGGACAATGAAATGAGTTCTTTCGAAAAAATGAGTGTGGAGAAGGAAAATATAAGAATGGAGGACAGGAGAGGGGATGAATGTCTCTGGGTACTGAAGGGATGTGGTGAAACTGTGGGGAAAGAGGCGTTTATTGACAAAAGATGTGTGTGATAGAGAGTGACTCAGTGGACGAAGGGTATTGAATGTGCGAGGAAGGATGATTACACGGGAGGGAGGGTACTGTGTGTTTGGAGTGCGTGAGGTGTGTGTGTGTGTGTGTGTGTGTGTGTGTGTGTGTGTGTGTGTGTGTGTGTGTGTGTGTGTGTGTGTGTGTGTGTGTGTGTGTGTGTGTGTGTGTGTGTGTGTGTGAGAGAGAGAGAGAGAGAGAGAGAGAGAGAGAGAGAGAGAGAGAGAGAGAGAGAGAGAGAGAGAGAGAGAGAGAGAGAGAGAGAGAGCATTAATAAAAACCATCCATACCAACACACCACCAAAAACAAACACACAAAAAAGAATAAATCCAATAAGAAAAGGCAAATAAAAGAATCCATTAAGTAAATAACCCTGTCTGGAGAGGGAGAGAGAAAGGGAGGAAGGAGGGAAAGGGGGAGGGATTGAGGAACGGAGGAGGGAGAGAGGGAGGGGGAGGGAATAAGATTGAAGGTCGTCTCAAATATTGGTCGTCAATATTATTTCCATTTTTCCCATCAGGAGCAGAAGGAAGGGAGGGAGGGAGGGAGGGAGGAAGGGAGGAGCAAATCTAACAATACTGAGCCATAACCTCGTTCGAACCAGAGACTGCGTAACAACTATTCCTTTGCTATTTACTTTGCAGAGTACAGACACTGATTTTTCTTTGTTTTTATACAGGATGAACCAAAGCACGGTACTAAAGGTCAAAATAAAGTGCAAATATATCAATAAACTACAAGACTATACTGGCAACCATATTATGATGACCACGAATTAATTTTATTCGTGGTAAATATATTAATCGATTTGCAAGATACCTTTCGATGTACCTGGATTAAGAACAGCCTACACTAATTAATACTACGGGTCTATCAATGTGGAAAAAAAAAAATTCCTACTCTGGGTGAAATAAGAAAGACGCCACAATTTTGGACTTAAGGTGAGGAAAGCATTTATCACTTTGGCTAAGAATAAGTCGCTCGAAACTGGGAATACAACTGACGAATGGCTATCACTAACGCCACTATTATTTTGCATCTTGTTATCTATTTTTCCATCTGTCTATCCATCCAGCCGTCCATCTCCTGCCAGAGTCTAAATCCCGAAAGGGGTGACCACAAACAAATCGCCTCCATGTCGTCCCGTACCCCGCCAATTCGCTGCTCAGTACTCTCCATCTATCTACTTTTAAATAATTACCAACATATGTATATACTGTACAGTACACGTACCTATCTACTTATGATTTTACTGTGCATTAACTTTATCTAATAAAAACGCGTGAAACAAATAAATCTTGATATTCTTTGCTTATCCTCTCTCTCTCTCTTCCATAAGCATTATTTCAATCTTCAGCATACGGTAAACACAGCAGTACTTGTGAAGAAAAATGTCTACCTATCTATTGCCAGACGCCTTAATTTTGTAAGGGGTGGCCACAAGCAAATCGCCTCCATTTCGCCCTGTACCCCGCCACTTCGCTGCCCGCCCTCCAGCTCACATCCCCCTCTCTCATAAATCAACGTCTGGAGATAACACCATGGTCCGTATTCTCGTCGGGTAAGGAGGCTCCCTAACACCACTTCCTCAGCGATTTATTTTCCCGACTACCCTGTAACATCCTCTTCTTTGCGTCTTATATCTGTTTAATGTCGACATAGACTGCATGAATAGCACACACGAAGATAGTAACGGAGCAGAATCAAATAAATCGGTAAGGAAGAGGTGTTAGTATGCTTCCTAATCGCACCACAATACAGCCCTATACAGCAACCCACACACGTTAGGACTGGCACCCCTAAACACACCTTTCCCGCCCGTGGCAAGTACGTACCAGTTTCAAGTCACCCCTCCAGCAAATCCTTCTTCGTTTTCTCTCACATATTTTCCTACCACCACAGAAAACCCAAGCATACAGGATCAACTTCGATAATACAAAAAGACCCACAAATGGAAATAAAACAGAACGGATATCACTTGGTATGAACCGAAAGAATGCCTGCAAATCATTTAAAGTAAGGCAATACACCCAATACATCTAAAACATAGTGATGTGTGCAAACCCACGTGTAGGTAAGTAAATAAATATGATAATTCACTTTCCTTATACCTGGTTATTTAACGCTATTTGGCTCTTATGACTCTCGACTTTGCTAAGAATACAATACCAAGAGTTGTCTCGACCATGAAAAAGGTATACATAAACTACGATGACGTTATTGTCCGATGTTTTAATTACAGTCCTCTCCTGAACTTCATTTATTTAGTTATTTATTTATTTTTTAATCACAATACAACCTGTGGATTTTATTCAACGATTTTACGCAGCTCCAGCAATGAATGATTTGTCTATATATAATAATTTTAGTTCGGAAAGCTAATCAACATAAGAACATAATAAGAGGATAACAACGGTACGGTACAAGTATCTGATCCATGTTAGGAGATTTCTACAAGACTAAATTAAAAGAATATGACATGGACAGCAGAGAATACGACTCCTTCAAATGCTCTATCCAGTGCGATGTCATCTCTAACAAAAATCGCATAAAAATATTACCAGATATAAAACGACGTCGCTCAGGTTAATAATATATAAAAAAACAATGTCGTCCAGGTTATTACAGATGAACTCTTACCTTACACAGCAACATCTCAGCTGCATCATTCTCTACAGCACCACAGGGTATGCTGGTCACCTTACCTGCAAGAAGCAAAAGGGGAAAAACATAAAACTCTCAACACTCTCTTCAGCTCCAACTCTCTAAACATCAACTCTCTTAAGCTCTTGTATCTTAGTCTTGGCTAAAATAAAATCGTCTGGCGTCTGCTGAATAGAATGCAAGAGTTCTTCCCACCAAAACAGGGTTAACACCATCAATTGTAGTGAAGTGGGTGAGAACTAAAGGCATGATATTATTTCCGCCACCTGACATATACATCAACACTAACCGCACATTATATACGCTACTGAAGAAATTACACTCACGTCTGACTTTGTGTACTATGATTATATTTTTACTGAAAAGTGTCCAAGTCGGGCTGAAACTGTTGCACCTTACCAAAAAAAAAAAAAAAAAAAAAAAGATCAATGCAAGTATTTCTTATAAGTACATAATTCACAGTACTCTTAAATCAGAATCCACATTATCCCCTTACTCCTTTTACTCTAACCTTGCCTAAAATTGCCATCTCTCCATCCTGTATGCCGTGAAGTAGCAACAGATTAACACTAGAATAGAAAGCTCGTCAAGAAAGAAAAAAATGGAGATACAGCACTGCCTTTTTCTGACATCCACCTAAAAGAAATAAACTGCAAAAAAGGACGAAAACTTGGGCCAAGTTAAGTAAAAGGAGTATAGATATTCAAGTCGACAAAAATTAAGTAGCTATCATAACATTTAACTCGGTCTTGATATTCTGACTGGTAATTCTTGACATGGTACTAATCTTTAAATATATACTCTCTCTCTCTCTCTCTCTCTCAGTATTTGTTGGCCCTAGTGTCCCTTAAAAAAGCAACAGAAAACGAGTACTCTGGTGTTGCAAAAGAAAATGCCACAATATAAGGATAAACTATTGGGAATATTATCACATGGGGCTTGTACTGAAGGGCAAATAATCTAAATAAAACGGGAAAAATACATAATACCTGTAAAATAAACGAGAATGGTTAAAAGGTACTTGAATTCCTGCAACATTTTACAATTCGCCTTCATGAATATCCAACAACGACTTGCACGATAAATTGATATGAAAATAATAACGATATCTCAACGACTAAATTCCCAATCAGCGTTACTATCCAATCATCCGCTAACCATACAGGGAAGTACGTTGTTTTTTCGTTTACCTGGCGCTTTACGACGCAGGTAGGATAATTATTAACACCAAAGACACACACACACACACACACACACACAATAACAACAGCAACCACATCCACAACAACAACAATAATAAATAATAATAATAATAATAATAAAGCCTACCTTATTATCACACTACCGTATGTAAGAATTTCAACATCATCCGACAGAACTGTATGGAGGGATTAATATGTACTTAAAGACATGTATACCATATTCAAGGTCAGTAGCACATCATGAAGAGTAAAACGAATCATTCTTTTAGGTCACGGTCAGTTATCAATAAATTAAAGACATACTGACGAACTTAACTAACGTGTTTCTGATCCTGTTCCTCCAGTTCGCCTTAACCAGTCACATTCTCGCTCTCTGTGTGTGTGTGTGTGTGTGTGTGTGTGTGTGTGTGTGTGTGTGTGTAGAGGTGTGGGGGTGTGGGGTGGAGGTGATGCAGGGCACAAAGGGGTGTAAACACAGGTGGAGGATTCAAGGACAACTCCGCCCTGCAGCTGACCCCCCCGGCAGGTGCGAGGGGGAAGGAAGGAGAGAGGGAGAGAAAGAGAGACAGTGAATCACCAACACACTAATCCATCAAAAAAGGCAGACAGATACCAAACACTGACAGAAAACCACATAATAATCAACAGGTCACTTTTCTTCCCTCTGGCTAATGGAGGAGCAATATCCCCCTATGGAATTATAAATCTGTCAAAGCTCAGTGCAGCGAAAATACACCTCTAACATAATCTATTCCCTATGATACCTAGGATTTCTTTTAGCATGATCAAGGAACGGGGAAAAAATTCTGTACTCTCCTTTCCTACTCTTTCCTGAGGCACATAATAACTTGCAATAATTTTTCTAACAACTATGATTCTGTTTATGCAAAAAGAAGAGACATGGGACGTGTCTGGATTTTCATTGCCCTTCCCGCAAGAAACAAATAAATAACTGTGACAAGGAACAGCTCTTAAGACTTTGTGAACCCGATTACATGACCTCAACCCCTTAACCCATTCAATCTGGTGACATTTTTATT
This sequence comes from Coenobita brevimanus, assembly GCF_032717465.1. NCBI lineage: Eukaryota > Metazoa > Arthropoda > Malacostraca > Decapoda > Coenobitidae > Coenobita > Coenobita brevimanus. The sequence continues at coordinate 96,463 of NW_027643563.1, forward strand.
CATTCCTCCCTCCAGACGATTTTATTCAGCTTGGAAGACATCCCTTGTGGTGATGGGGTTAAGGGAGTCTATACCTAATCCCTTCAGCTACAAAGGCCCCTCATAAGCTGAACAAAATCGTCAGGTTGAAGAGGTTAACAAGAGAACCAAAGGGTGGCCGCAGACAAAACGCCTCCAAGTCGCTCTGTTACCAACCATTTGACTACCCTCCCCCCAACTCTCCCCTCCCTCCCTCATATACCTCTCAACTCCATCTCTCCACCTCATCCTCGGTCTACCCCTCCCTCTCCCTCCCTCCACCTCACCTACATACACCCTCTTACAAAAAAGAGAGAAGACATTGAGAGGGGTGGTGGTAGTGATGGGGGGGAAGGTGGTGGTGGTGGTGGTGGTGGTGGTGAAGGTGGTGGTGGTGGAGGGGGAGGGGGGGGAGCGTGCAAAACCTGAGGCAGCAGGAAGAAACAAGTGTGAGGCAGCATCATACCGTACGTGCCACCACATCCTTACCACTACCTTCCCCACGTCATCAAGCTCCCTTACATATTAATGCAAAGAATCACCTAAAATGCATCCTATGAGGCAAAGATAACCAATATTTCCTCACACACACACACACACACACACACACACACACACACCGCTCGCTGGTGCAGTGGTAACGCTCTCGCTTGCCAACTGGTGGACGGGAGTTCGCGCCTCGCTCAGGTTGCGAAAAATTTCACTGACGAAGTGGGTGGTTACTGTCCCCCTTGAGCAAGGGGACGGGTGTGTGCAATGAAGGTCACAGCCTTGCCCTTAGATCGGACTATATGAGCTCTCAGGAGTGTGAAGGTCACAGCCTTGCCCTTAGATCGGCCTATATGAGCTCTCAGCTCCCTTCCGGGAGGGTAAAAGCTGACCATCACGACCATCAAAGTGATCCTGACCAACCCGGTGAAAAAAAAAAATTACACACACACACACACACACACACACACACACTCCTCAAAATATAACACAATATCTACCTTCGCGAACCCAGATGTACAAAGTTGCCCTCCATCTTAATAAACCTAACCATACGCTTCAATATATTTTTCCCAGGAATTAGCAACGCCGTCTGTGTTGAGACTGAGATACAGGCGACAGGAAATGCCTACGTAGTGACACAGCGCTCCAGGGACTTGTAACCTTGTCTCCCACTCTCTTCCATCCTTCGTTTTCATCTTTTTCCTTCCTACCTACCTCCCCTACCTTCCTACTTCCCTACCAACCTTTCCTCTCTTCTCCCAACTCCATACCCTACTATTCCCCTTCCCCATCTACATATTTCATTTTCTTCTTCCCTGCCTACTGGTCTTATCTCTCTTCTCTCCCTACCTTCCAAAACTCTCCCTTGCTGCTCCCTACCTACCTCACTTATCTTTTTCCTCCCAGCCTCCCTTACCGCTCCCCCTCCCTACCTCCCTAACATCTTATCTCTCCCTAAACTACTATCCTCACTCCCTACCGCTCTCTCTCTCTCTCTCTCTCTCTCTCTCTCTCTCCTTGGTCTTTTCTTATTCCGAACCTTTTTCTCGCGCACTGTATGTCACTCAAACTTCCATTACATATTCTGCTTCCTCTCTCCTCCCCTCTTCCCTCGCCTCTCGTATTTTGTCCTTACCTTCACTCTGTCTTTCCTTTCCTCCCATATCCAGTCTTCTCTTCAACTCAATCTAACTAAATTCTTTTTCTCTCTCCCTTTCCAACTATTCTCCAGTTGCTATATTTCTACATTTTTTTCTTTCTTTCCTTGACGCCAATAATTTTCCTTCCCTCTCAAACCTCTACTCGTTTCCTGGCTCCCTTCTAAATCACCCTTCTCTCTCTCTCTGCATCGTCTCGTCCACACATTCTCCTCCCTTTTCTCTATACCTCTTCATTCTTACCTACATATTCACCTCTTTCATTATACCTCTTCATTAATGCCAACACACCCTCCTCTCTTTTCACTAGACCTTTTTATCTCCCCCTCCACATCACACACCCTTCCCTTTTTTACCTGTAACTCTTCATTCTTGCCAATACACCCTCCTCTTCTTTTCTCTACGCCTCTTCATTCATGCCCACACATCCTCCTTTCTTGTCTCTATAGTTTTCTTTATTCTTGCCCACACATTCTCTCTCTCTCTCTCTCTCTCTCTCTCTCTCTCTCTCTCATCCATTCTTCCTCGTCTCCCCTCTTCCCTAAGCCGTACCTTGCATCAATCTGGCAGTCTCCCGGTGCGTCATCAAACCTAGTTATAAAGCGGGCATTCTCGGCAATGAATATTAACAACCATAACGACAACCCGCCCTCCACTCCCACCGCTTTCCCCATCACCTCAACACCTGCACGTTCCCTTAACCTCTTTAAAATATTCACTTTTCATAATATTCTTTCTACATCCAGACGGTTTTATTCAGCTTGGGGGAGGCTTTGAAATGAGGGTGTGTCGGATGCTGCCTCATAAACCTCTTTACTAATAAGACAATGAAATCGTCTCAAGTTGTTCACTTTCTACTTCCACACTAACTTCTACAATGCACCTCTCTCTCTCTCTCTCTCCATAGACTGACATTCCACCCCTAAACTCATTTCCTGCGCCACACCTTTCTTCCACACACCTGACATTCCTCCCCTACACTAATTACCTAATGTCACCTCAACCACCGCCTTCCCTCCCTTTCCCTACACATCCCCACACACCAATTTCATCACCAATTTTCTCGTGTATCTCATTTTTAATTCCACTATTTCATTTTCCTCTCCTATATTAATATACTCCCCTACCTTCATATCCTTCCCTACACCCATATCCTCTCTTACACCCATAGCCTCTCCTACACCCATAGCTTCTCCAACACCCATATCCCCTCTACCCTCATACGCTTCACTACTTCCCTCTCAACATCGACATTCTCCCCTACACTCATTTCAGTCGCCTACTCCCCATCCTCATTACACCCATTCCTTTCGCTACTTCCTTTTTTCACCCATATTTTCCCTATACTCATATCCTCCCCTAAACATTTCCACCCCTACATTCATATCCTCTTAACCCTTCTCTGTACACCCATACTCTTCCTACACCCACATTCTCCCCTACACTTTCCTCTACACACCCACACTCTCCTCTACACCGGTTTCCCTGCTCTATTCAACCCCACACCAGCTGCCATCCCTCCTCCCCTAGCACTCCCTTGCTTCACTATCAGTTACTCAATTATCTTCCCCATCACGGCCCTCCCACCAGCCGCCTCACACCAATTTACATATTCAGCCACCAGTCACCATCGCTTTATCCACCTCACATCAACTTCCATCCACCTATACCCATCCATAGTCCAGTCATCCACCCAACTATCCCTGATACTTTATACGCCAGTCATACGTCGTGTGTGTGTGTGTGTGTGTGTGTGTGTGTGTGTGTGTGTGTGTGTGTGTGTGTGTGTGTGTGTGTGTGTGTGTGTGTGTGTGTGTGTGTGTGTGTGTGTGTGTGTGTGTGTGTGTGTGTGTGTGTGTGTGTGTGTGTGTGTGTGTTGTGTGTGTGTGTGTGTGTGTGTGTGTGTGTGTGTGTGTGTGTGTGTGTGTGTGTGTGTGTGTGTGTGTGTGTGTGTCACTCAAGGCATACGTTCAACAGCCTATTCTAAGCCCAGCAGTCCAACGCGTCAAACATCTCCATGTGTCTTCTTTAACTCTGCCCAAAACTGCCATCTCTCCACCTTGAACGCTTAAGTTACTCTTTAAACATAATAACATAAGAAGAAAGGATAACTGCAGCAGGCCTTTTGGCCCATGCTAGATGGCTCCTAGAAGAGTAACTAAACTACTAGATCGAGATAAGGATAGCAAAGAAGTAGGCTCTCCCTCGCCCTCGAAACCCTCCAGCCTAAGTCGACAGGAAAAAGTCAGAAAGAACACCACGCAGTATGGAAAAACTGGCGTGGACATTTTATAGGAAAGCGTGAAAGGAGTTGCCTAGCATGGGCATTCTGCAGTTAACTTCTCAAGTGCTGTCTAAAGACGGAAACCCCCCCCCCTTACCATCTAGCATTTCTTCGCTACCTTCCGAGTACTAACCTCCCATTCCTCGTTCAATCTCCACCTCACAAACTTCCTACCGGTACTGCCCAACCTCCCATTCCTCATTTACTCAAACCCCACCCCACAAACCTTCTATTACCCAGCCTCCCATTCATCCCTTACTCAATCCCACCTCATAAACTCTCTATTAACCAATCTTCCATTCCTCACATTCCCAATCCCCACCTCACGAAATTCCTATTACCCCGCCTCCCATCCCTCTTAAAAACTACCTATTGCCAAACCTCCCATTCCTCACTCAATCCCCACCTCACAAACTCCATTAGCCAGCCTCCTATTCCTTATTACTCCATCCCCACCTCACCAACTCCCTATTAACCAACCTCCATTTCTTACCCATTCACCACCTCCCTTCGTCCCCACCCACCTAACTTCCATTCCTCACTTGCCATTCACAAAGTTACTCAACACCTAACCTGTTTCTAACCTTCCCAACCTTCATTTCTAGCTTACCCATTCACCACCTCCCATCGTCCCTACCCACCTAACTCCCATACCCTCCTTGCTATCCACAAACTAACTCATCACCACCTAACCTGTTCCGAACCTCACAACCTCCACTTCTTACTTACCCATTCGCCTCACATGCTACCTACCTAACCCCCAATCCTCCCACGCCATCCACAATTCTTCCACCCATTTTCAGGACCATAGTGAGAGGTTCCTGTATTCTTCTCACGTTTCACATCAGCCAAAAGGGTAGAGTGGCCAACACCAGGTCTACTTTCTACTCTTTTCTATCCCTCTATTATGTAATATGAGAGGAAAAAGTGGGGGCAGATTTTCAACGTTTATTATGCTTTATTCCTTTTGATGGAGGCGGAGAGTGAAGCTGGGAAGAATTTATAATGTCTCTCTGCAGGGAATGAATAGGAGTGGCACTGGGTAGAAAAGTGAGAGAGAGAGAGAGAGAGAGAGAGAGAGAGAGAGAGAGACACACACACACACACACACACACACACACACACACACACACACATACACAATCACAAAAGAGCGGAAGTGTGCCTAAAGAAAAGCCTAAAATACAGAGGGTTACGACAGTCTACACACAACAATAATACACACAACCACTCCGAACCTGGACCCGCCTACCCTCTTACCTAACTTCCACTACAACTACAAAATTATTACTATACTCTTTTTACTTTCACTTGGCCTAAAATTGCCTTCTCTCTATCTTGAAGGTATATGGTACTATAGTCAAGAGGAAGTGCTATGGGAAGGATGTAGAGCCACAATATTGTCTTATTTTGCTAGTGGGTTAAGAGAAGGATGCTGCAAAGGAAGGAAAATCCGTGCCAAGTTAATATGAAAGTACTATAGTCTCCGTGATGAGTCCTTGGGAGGTTAGGCTATATTTACTAATGCGAGGGGGTGACAGAGGACAACCAATGTAGTTCACTCCTACATGAGTCTGTTCATCTTAGAGAGACATACTCTTCTTACTCTAGCTTGGTCCAGATTTTCACCTTTCTGGAGCTTATTTCGCGTAGCTTCGTGGCTCTACATCCTCTACATGGCACTTCTTCGTGAGTGGCACCGTATTCTAATTCCCAACTAAGCATTCAAGACGGAGAGACGCCAATTTTAGTCCAAGTTAGAGTAAAATGTGTAAACCTGTGAAGGGTTAAAGGGGCCTGTATCTAACTGCATGTCTCAATGGTCTTCCTAAAGCTGCATACAATTCCCACGACAATATGGAAAAAAACTAATCGCAGTGACGGGGTTAATGAACAGCATAGTTTGATGTCATGGATTAATTAAAAAAAAAAATGATGGATTACAAAAGATGCTATCGTAGTGAAGGGGTTATGAAACACTATATTTAGCACACAAAGTCTGAAATAAAATCCCTCCCATGCTGAGAAAAATCGCTTGACTGTAGATGAGAATAGATTACACGAAGACATTTACGTAAGGAGTATAAGTACCATTGGACTTGAAGGGATAAAGAGAGACTACAATCCGTATTCTTGACAGTTAAGGATACTCCCTAACACCTCTTCCTTTGCTATTTGTTTTGCTTATTACAACTTGGTTTCCTCATCTGTGTTCTTTAAGTCCTAAAATCGCCACAATCTGCATAAATAACTTACAGAAGTATACTAACCAGCCATATCCAAAAACGAACCGCTAAGGAAAAGGTGATAGGGAACGATGAGAATACGGGCCTACACGTAACTCCCCCAGACAAAAAATTACCTCCCAAGTTGGATACAATGTCTTGGTCGTTGCTAAGTATAAGATATGCAAAGACGCCACCACAGTGAAGGAATTAACTAAGGCTGGTCCTCGACATTCCTCCAGCCAATCCATTGTCTCTAGGCAGAACACGAGCCTCTAATTTAAATACGAGGAGGGCAGGGATTATGCAGGACTGGCGAAGGAGGTTCGAGTAATTCTCTTCAGTTCCCTCATTCACACAACCCCCTTCACTTCCCTCATTCACACTATTCACTTCACCACTCGCATTCACACAACTCACTCCACTTCCCTCATTCATTTTCACGGTTTTCTAAGTCTTACGTCTTTTCCATCCTCATTTGAAGCCTCTTACTTAATCTTTAATATTTCTGCCATTGTTTTCTTTATCTTCATCCTCACATCACTGTTCCTCCTCTACATTTGTAAACTTCTCTTAGCGTCAGTTTTCGCTTCATACCTTTTCCCTTTTGCCCCATTATTTTTTCATTAAATTCTGCTTAAACCATTTCCTATACATTTACTTGCCTTCCTCTAGCACTTCCATCACCATGCGTCACTTTGAATCTGTTAATTCTCTCTCTCTCTCTCTCTCGCTCTCTCAACCCATCCTAGACATATTCACTTCTCCATCCACTGATTCCCTCGTTTCGTTTCTTCCCATTCCTTACTTTTTATACCGCATCTCCTCCTCCCCACCTCTCCTAGTATAACTCCCCTTCTCACCACCGCCCCACGCCCCACCTACCTCTCCTAGCACTAACTCCCCCTCTCACCACCGCCCCACCTACCTCTCCCAGCACCAACTTCCCCTCTCACCACCGGCCCACGCCCCACGTTGCGCCCGTCCAACCAGCCCTCGCCTTCCCGATACCAGTTTCCAATAATGAGAGGAACCGGGGTAGGTGAAGCCATGTGCTGGGGTGCCATGCTGCTGCCTTCATCCCCCCAAACCAATACGCACACGCCGGGGACACCAGCAGTTTTACGCAGATCTGGCGGGCATTTCAAAGCTCGCAACTATCTTTACACCTTCACTACGGAGATGAACATGACTGCCTAACAAGAGTACAGTATAAACAAGCGTCATGATACAATAGATGTTCATGGAAAGTGCTAAAAATGAAGATTGGAAAATGTTAAGGGACACTGCAAACGATGGCACTGCAAAAAGTGTTAATGGTCGTTGTGAAAAATGAAGACTGCAAAAGATGTTAATGGAGACTGATGTTAATGGACAATGCTTAAAAAAAAAAAAAAAAAAAAAAAAAAGGACGTTAAAGAACACTGCTACTAACACTCTCTCTCACAGGGTGGCTTCACTACCCGGCTATACAGACGCCCCTCAACTCCCTCCATATTCCCGGAAAGGAGAATGGCAACTGCAGAATTTAGCTTGCAGTCTACCGGGTTCAACTGCAGATGAGTTTGGAAAAAAAAAAAACTTCACTACAGGTAGCTCTTCTGATTAAAACTGGTTCGCATGAATGAATTAGAAAGACGTCATCGTACTGAAATGGTTGTCAATATATATTTCTTTGTTGTTATCGTACTTTCTTCATTAACCTAAACTTTATCATTCCCACGCTATATAATAAAACATACGAGAAACTGAAAAAAAAAATCAATATTGCGATTCCTTACAGCGCATTATCATTCACGACTATTCTCGTGCGGTTAGGAAGCTTAGTAACACCTCTTCCTAAGCGATTTATTTCTGATTCTGCTCCGATACTATGTTCTTGTGCTTTATGCAATCTGTGTCGACATTAACAAATATAAGAAGCAAAATGAGTAGTCTGGTAAATAAATCGTTAAGGGCGCAGTGCTAGGGAGGCTCTGTACTCATTCCCAAGCAAGTACGGCAGTATCGTAGCCCCGACCTCACGTGTGGCCAGCAAAGTTAGTCAGCTATATCGTCTGGCAGATCAGACCCAAGTAACTAGGATACTTCTAAGTGTGTGTCATAAAAATCCAAGTACGCATTGATATAAGGTTCTTTTTTAATCATTACCCTCATTTTTCATCATTTTTCGAGATCAGTAAGGTTTATGCCAAGATGAGCACGATAATTAAACGCGTCTGACCTGATGCATGAGCAGGTTTACTTAAAAGCTCACACATGACCTTCACCTTAAGCTTAATGTGCCTCAGTTAACACCTCGCTCTCTGGTGTGGATACCTGTTTATTCATATTTCCTTTAATGTGAGGAGAGTGCGCATACAGACTCATCAACATATATACCGTTTTCTGTGTGTGTGTGTGTGTGTGTGTGTGTGTGTGTGTGTGTGTGTGTGTGTAAATCAGGTGGTATGTAAACTGAGATTCCTTACGGCTTACGACTTTGTGGGGTGAGAGAACCATGCAAAGACACCCATGTACACTATATTTATTTTGTCCACTTGCTAAAGGATGGTTTATTTTTTTTCGTTAGATAAAGCTTTCATTTATCCCTTTAATACGAGAGACTTTTCCTATACTAAATACGGTATATGTCTGACAGCACCAAAAATACGCTGAAAATACGTAACGGGACTGAAGGCGTTAAGAATGTCACTCGGTAGTCAACATCTCACCCAGCAAATCCGTGAAGTCAATCCGTGAGCTTGAGGAGTAGGTCAGGAGTGAAAAGCCTCGACCCTGACTCACTCCACTAACTGCATAATCACCCTGTCAACCATCCTTTGCCTCCACATCTTCAGCCACTTCGCACAAGTAACTCTGAACAATCGAGATAAAAAAAAAAATCGCCTAATTTTTCACCCTTTCTATTCCTCCCTCCCCCTAATATGAGAGAGAGAGAGAGAGAGAGAGAGAGAGAGAAATTCTGTTCATATATTTTTTCTGATACACGTCAGGAAGGAAGGAAGGTTAAGAACATAATCTAGGAGTAAAGAAGACGCAGTGAAAGAGTATAAGGACATTAATTTTATTCCTGAGTGTACAACGACTGACACAAGTAGCCTATTTCCCCAAAGTCTGACGTATAAATAACGGAAAAAATGGATGCATCTGAAACACGCACTACTATAGATACGGTTTTCACTGTACTTCGCCAGTTGTAAATTTTCTGACGGAACTGGCAAGATAGTTATTACCTGCGGGGATAGCCAGGAGGTCCCATACAGAGTTATATGACATGGAGGATCCAAATTGTCTGTCAGCTGACACCTGTTGTGGCGCCATCTAGCAGCAACTTCAGCAATGGGTAACTCTACTAAGTCACCTCCGAAAACTGGGTAGTGGGGCACCATGTTAAGGCACCTCCAGAATCTGCGTAGTGCACCTCTGTTCAGGCTAGTTACTTTTTACAGCACACTGCTCGAAACAACAGCATCGTCGCAAGTCCCAGACAGTTCTGCTCTTGTTGTTGTTGTTTTTTTAATACAAACGTTACCTCCACTGATAAAAATGTTTTTATCATCACCGCCTTATCTTCAAACCCTTCTCCTAATGTATTCAGCTCTGGGGATACCGGTGCTTTTTTGTACTTAGAAGTTTCTCTGAAGCTGAATAAAATCGTCTGGTGGTAGGAACAGGAAAAAAACGTCACCACAGCGAATGGATTAATCAGCACACACACACACACACACACACACACACACACACACACACACCATACAGGATCTTCATTTCCATCACATCTATCGCCGAAAGTCATCACCTCCATTACGGCTACCTCCAATTGCCACTCCTCACCTCAACCACACCGCATACAGTACACCAAATACCATGTTCAAACAGCATCCCCTTTAACAAACGCCGTCACATTCATCACTATATTTTATGCTCCTGAAGGCCAGATAGATATACCGACATACATACATGTAGACAAACGAAGGGATAGACAAATATATACATCGACTGTCATATAGGTAGACAGATATATATATATATATATATATATATATATATATATATATATATATATATATATATATATATATATATATATGGATGGATGGATAGATGGATGGATGGATGGATGGACAGATGGACGGACGGATGGATGGATGGACGAATGGATGGATGGATGGCTAGACAGAAAGGCAGTTGGATAAGCAGCTAAATACAGTGTGAGTGGCAAAGCACGCTGACACTATGAGCCGTGCAGTGGCTGGGGCTGCTAGGATGTGAGCCAGCAGCTTCTCTTTATTGCTCCAATTCATCACGGTCACTCACTCCCCTCCCCCCACCCACACAGCTCCACCACGCAGGAAGGCAAGCAGGCACGAAAGCTAGGCATCAGTATGAATCAAACATGAGTCAAGTAGGCAGGCGGTGCGTATTTGGCACTAAGGAGGCACACTCAACGTACAAGGCAGTAGATACGTAGGTCATGAATGGGGAAAACAGGACAATGGAGAACACACAAAAACTTAATAAAACATGCTGGCTTTATAAACATGTGAAGAAACAAAACAGGGAATCATTACAACAATATAGCCTAATCATACAGGGAATTATTACTGCTAACCAACACACAACAACTCCAGCCTTGTTTCCAAAGTCTGATCAGTTCTCCCAATACAACGATAAATATTTCACTCAATCAGTTCTCCCAAGCCCTTAGGTAACTCTTCATAATATAATACTTCCACCCTTGATACCATGAAGTTTAATGTCAAGGAACAGGGTATAATGGAAAAGTGGTATATTAAGAGATATGGTTAATAACTCATTTGAAGAAAATAAATCAACTCTTAAAGTGACCATCTGAAGCTTTACAACAATAAAAATTCTCGCATAACAAATCTGAGCTAATATTAAATGTGAGAAGCAAATAAAAAGTAAATCCTGATTCATGAGGTCAGCCCCCAGGACAGGACTTAAAAGTATAGCGACGTCAGGCAATAACCTCCAACCCCTCCTAGTCTCCCATCCCCCATCTCTCCCTTGAGCTCAGCCTTGATAGATCAGATAGACAGGTTATCAGGAGCAGACTCTGCCCTAAGAAGCAGGTCACAGCAAAATTTGTTAAAACGCAGGCAACAAGGACATGCAAGCAGGAAGGAAAGCAGAGACGACAGGGCATGCACACAAGAGCTGGCAGGGAAGTAGAAGCTCATCACGCAGTAACAGGGGGAGAACATCAGGGCAAGGCCAGGGATGAACCCCGGAGGACACACACACACACACACACACACACACACACACACACACACACACACACACACACACACACACAGGATGACGCCTGAGTATTTGCATAAAGAAAAATGCAGATACAAATACAAAGGTGAATATAAAGTATAGCGGAACAAAGACATATCCAGTACATTATATTTTTAAGACGATCTGTGTAAGCTGGAATAAATGGCTTGAGAGAAGAAGAAATCAAAACAAAAAAGAAGAAATAACAACATAACGAAGAGAAGCGAGGAAAAGGAGGGATGAGAAAAGCCAGCAGACGAAGACGATGAAAAGACAGGAGGAGGGGAGGGAAGGGATGATTAACCCAAAAGAGAAGGAGTGGAGAAAAGTACAGGACGACACGAGAGAGAGAGAGAGAGAGAGAGAGAGAGAGAGAGAGAGAGAGAGAGAGAATGGGAGAAGGGATGACAGTGAGCAGCAGAGGAACTATGAGGGATGAAAAGGTGATGTTAAGAAAGAGAATGAGACAGGTGAGGGAAGGCTACGTGGAAGGGGATGTGGATATACAATGACCTAGCAAATGAAAAGACAATACAGATGTTTCGAAAGGCTGGAGGAAGGAATGAGGGAGGCAATGAGTAAAAAAGAAGGGATGGAGAACAGAGAGGAAGGAGGGAGATGTGGAAAGATAGAAGATGAGAGGAAATCAGACAGAACATACAGAATGAGGGAAGCGGACGAGACAAATAAGGCAGGCGAGGAAAGAGAAATGATGCTGGCATGAGGAGACAGAATGAGCCAGCCGGGGAGAGAATGAAGGTGGCAAGGAGAAAAATGAGGGATGCGAAGAGACTAAAAGTGGGATGCGAAGAGACAGAATGGAAGGCAAAAAGCGAAGAAGAGAGAATGAGGGTAACGAGGAGGGGAACGTGAGGGGAAGAAGATGAGAACAGTGGGGGAAGAAAAATGGAGGGGCAAGGAGAAAAAGATGAGAGAGGTAAGGAGAGGTGGGAACAGAAAACGTGGGAGGCAAAGAGGAGAGGCTGAGAGGGCAAGAGGGGAGGCAAAGGGACTGGAAAAGGTGGAGAGCAGAATGAGCGAGGCAAGGGGGTGTTAAGGAGAGACGGGGAGGGGGAGTGAGGCATGGAGAGGTTGAGGAGAGTAGGGGAGACTGGAGAAGCTGGCACTCCGACCAGGAACTTTGGAAATTAAAGGGGACCCACTGGAAGCTATCTCCCACCTCACCTGCCACTCCTGCCCACACCTACACTTACATCCCCTTTTTCTATAACTACCCCCATACTCTTGTCCACATCAACATCCACAGCACTCACCATGTCGCCATGAAACATGATAAACTTATCCTCCTCTCCCACTGTCCTTGTCCACTCCCACCCCCTGTCCGACTAGCATCCAAATCACACACTGCTAAGCACCCACTCAATCCCTCGCATCGTCAGAATCGGTCACATGGTAGAAACACTTACCATACTATCTTTTTTCCCTACTCACATTTGTCCACTTGTCCAATCCCGCCCCTATCCTACTATCTATCCAACTCACACACTTTCACCCATTTAACCTTCCCAGTCCTGTCTATGGCCGCACTGCAATCAATTATACCTCGTCCATACCAACAACCACTACGTCCTCACTTACAATCAGAACTCCTGCTCCCTCCACCTACACCCCTCACCCTCTGCCCACACACGCGCACTTTGCCATTCACAGGACCCACAGTGCACTGCCTTTTCTAAAAACCACCGTATCTCGTTCATTCAGGGCATCTACTCCACGCTTACGCCCACATTTTACACCCAAACGGCCTGCAACTGTTCTACCGCTCTATCGCATACGACAAGCACGTTCACCGTCTATGCATACACAAACACACACAGGCCAATCACAAAGCTGGCATTTTCTTCACCAAGGCAAAATAAACATCCACAGTCTCAAATGTCAAGTTTTTCTTCATATATCCTCAAAATAATTAACATCCTTATCAACACTTAAGATATACACACAAACTGCATCTTCTCTAAAATCCTTGGTTTCTCTCTCTCTCTCTCTCTCTCTCTCTCTCTCTCTCTCTCTCTCTCTCTCCCCGAATTCTTCCTTCCGATCAAAATGCGCAAATATTACGATTCTTTTTTCTCAGGCCAGTTTTCGCTTAATACTACAAATCCATTCCAGGTATCCTTCTGCCCAGCCATTATTATTATTATTATTATTATTATTGTTACTATTATCATTATTAGTATTATCGTTAGTAGTAGTCATAATAGTGGTAACAGCTGTAGTTGTAATATTAATAAGTAGTAAGCTGTAATTATTATTGTTATCATCAGTCGTAGTAATAGTCGACGAATATATGGAATTATTTGGCTTTCTTAACACCTCTTCCTTAGCGATTGTTTTTACGTATATGCATGTAATTTATTTCGTTTAAATATCGACACAGCGTTACATAAATAACATCCATCATGCTTAAATAGGACTAAACTAAAAAGAATGAAGTTCTTGGCATCCTCTTCTACTGCCGACAAGAACACGGAGAGTCAATGCAACAAATTTCTTACCTTATTTGCCGCGATATCTTCCAGTTTCCACGGTGTTTCCTTTCCTCTCTCTTCTACTTATTCTTTCACGGCACTCATATAAACTCACTCGCACATATATAGCTTTCACGTATCTACCGCAAATGTCCCAGGATATTGGTGAAAAGTATGTAGGCGCGACATCGTACCGCACTACAACTGAATACTTATCCCGCCTACAATAACGCGGAGGAATACATGATCACTCGGGCGATCACGTCAGTCTCCCAAAAATTGTTCCATTTTATAGCCACGTTTTACCCTTTCCCTGGCTTATTCCTGCTATCAGTCTGGCAATGGTATATCAATTATGCATGCCAAATGTTCAATGAAAATGCCACAGAAGCAATATTTATGAAAAAAATCACCTGAACTGGAAAGTGGAGAGGGACGCGAATTGCAAGGGATTAGCAATTTTATAACACCTGTCTACAACGGCATCTGCTACTCTTTATTTGTTATTTATTATGCATACTATACCATAATAGTGTATGTATGCTGTGTGTTCCCTTAATATCAACTTAGACTGCATTTACAACACAGAGGTGAATATAAATGCCCCGTGGGAAGAAATAAAGCGGTTCGGATGTGATACTTGAGCGACATCTTGGCCTACTAGAATACGTGCCAGGACGCAGCACTCAGGTGTGGCGTCTCTACCCCCCCAGAAAACTAGTTCCAAATATTTTTGACCGTTGTTTACCCTCTGTGGTGTATTTCGGGTATTAGTTTGCGTAATTATATCCACTGTGCACAGAGGTTCTTAACAAATAATACCACCTAAGCATTATCTGTAAGAAAAAAAAAAAATCCACCAGTCAAAACAGTATCACGGAAAACAAATTCCGACTACTAATCCGCAATTTTCTATCCACTGAGCAAAGAAATTTCTTTAAATTTCTTACATCTCATACGAAAATAAAAAAGAAAAAATAATCAAAAGGGAAGGAGGGGAGCGGTGGGGTAATCTCAAGCGTTACTATCATCAGTAATCACTTTTTAATATTACCATTATTATACTTATTGTTGTTGTTGTTGTTAGTAGTAGTAATGAGTAGTAGTAGCCGACGAAAATATGGCATTATTAGACTTTCTGAACACCTCTTCCTTAGCGATTTAGTTTTTATGTGTATGTACATTATTTATCGTTTAAAATATCGACACAGGTTACATAAATAGCATACATAAAGCTATAAAAACTACGAAGGGTTAAGTGCTTGGCATCCTTCACTGCCGAGAATAGACAACGCACAAATTTCTTACCTTTTCTGCCGCGATATCCAGTTTCACGCTATTTCCTCTTCTCTATCTTCCATATTCTTTTCACGGCACTATAAACTCACTATATAAGTATAGTTTTCACGTATCTAACGCATATGTCCCAAGATATTGGTGAAAATTACGAGAGGCATGACAAGTGAAACATTTGAATTCTTCTTCCCGCCGACACTGACCCTTCTGCCCAGTCGATTCTCCTAATTCAATTTTTATTTTCATATTTCCTTTAGCACCCTTTGCACGGTTTTTTTTTTCTTTCATTACCTAAATCAGATGAGGGGAAATCCTTCACAATTAAAAGATAGGAAATAAAATCCATTTGCCCCTTCAACAGTGGTCTTTATTTTTTATCATTTATTTATTTATTCATTTATTATTATTATTATTATTATTATTATTATTTACATCACGGATTTCCTGTTAACTTTTTTCAGATTAGGAATACGTGTCATAGGTAAGGAGTTATTACTTTTATTATATTTATTTTTTACAGATATTCATTACCATACCGTCTCTAATTCTCTGTTCCACCATTATTTTCTTTATTCCCCCCCTTCTACCTTTCTTCCTCTGGAACTTCGACATTCCTATGCCTTCTCTAAACTTTTCCCTTCGTTTCAGTCCCACCTCTCACCCTTCTAACCGTATGTCAACTCCCACTCACACCGCCCTATACAAAAGCACCCACACTCCCTCCTCCCTCACAAGCCCTCTCACACCCTCTCACTCTCTAGGTCTGCAAGCCTAAGACCTCTTCCTATAACACCACCTCTTTCATGTAGCACCTTATTTTCTTCCACATTACACCCTTTTATATAATCTTAATGTGGTCATACTTAATAACATTTTCTGACATGGGCTTGCTTAAGCATCATACCGTCATATCTGGCCCCTTTCTAAGCTTCCCTCCTTCTCCACCATCTCTCTTACATACCTCCGTCTTTCCCTATCCTCTCTTCTCACATCTACATCCTTTTCCCCCCACCCTCTCTCTCCCACACCACTATCTTTCCTCACCCTCTCTCACACACCCTCTATCCTTCCCCACCCTCTCTCACACACCTATATCCTTCCCCACCTCCTCTCTCACACACTCTCTATCCTTCCCCACCCCTCTCTCTCACACCTCTATCCTTCCCCACCCTCTCTCTCTCCCACACCACTATCCTTCCCCCACCCTCTCTCTCACACCTTCTATCCTTCCTCACCCCTCTCTCTCACACTCGCTATCCTTCCCCACCCTCTCTCTCACAATTCTCTATCCTTCCCCCTCCCTCTCTCACACACACCTCTCATCTCTTCCTCACCTCTCTCTCTCTTCACACCGCTATCCTTCCCTCACCCTCTCTCTCACATCCTCCATCGCTCCCTCATCCTCTCTCTCGCACGTCCATTATTCCTCATCCTCTATCTCATACTTCCATCTTGCCTCTCTCTCTACTCTCTCTCTCTCTCTCGCACCTCACCCTCCAGCCGTGTGCCCCTCCCCAAGCGGCGTCTCCCCGATCCTCCTGCACCGCCTCTCCCTACAGCGGTGTCCCCTCTCTCTCCTCTCTCACGCCGTCCCCTTTTAGCCAAATTAAAAGGGATACATCAAGGCCAAAAAGTGCAGTATTTTCCCCGGCGCAGGTATGACAACAGCACGGACACCGGCGAGGCAAAGGGCTAATTACTGTTATCCCCGAGAGAAACAATATAATTACACGTGAGAAAAACAGGAGCACCGTACGCATTATACCATAAAGTTATGACGAGATAACAGTGAAAAAGATTACCTGACTTTGTAATTGTGGAAGGGTATTTCTTGTAAACATTACGAGGTACCAACTTCAAATTCACAACAGGAGAGCATATTTCGTACAGTAATATAAATAAGCATACAAGTACAACTGGCTGAAATATTATAAACATATCGTAAGTATTTTTTCACAGTAGCAATCACAGAGCCATTAACATTTATGCTCAATGTTTGCCATAACCATCAATTATACTGCCAACACCACCCTATCTATTGCTCTGCCTTCACTCGCTGCCCAAACCACATGTCTTCTCTACCACCACCACCACCACCACCACACCCTACACTACCACAATCATTACCATTTTATACCACCATAACCTGCCCTACCATAACCACCATTTTACCCAGCTAAGACTACCATACTTACCGCTCTACTTTAACCCGCTGCACACACCACAGGTCTCCTCCCATCACTACCACATCCTACACTACCATAACCATTACTATTTTAAACTACCATTACCAGCCCTGCCATAGCCATCATTTTACACTATCAAGAACACCCTACTTATCACTCTGCCTTCACTCGCCTCCCACACTGCATGTCTCCTCCCATCACTACCACACCCTTCACTACCATAATCATTATTACCATTTTAAACTACCATAACCAGTCCTCCCATAACCATTTTCTTTTTATCTTGCCATCTTTTACCCTACTTCTCTCTCTACTTTCATTCGCTGCCCACACCACATGCCTTCTCCACCACCAACTATCATAACACATCACTACCTCCACTTTCTCTCCACATTAACACAACGCTTCAGGAGAGAGGGAGGGTGAAGTATGACCCAGACACAAAAAAATAAACAAATAAAAATAAAGACAGAAATGGGTAACTGTGTGATTAGGCTAAGGAAGAGAAACTGAGGGTAGAGAAGGTTAGTAATACGACAAAGAAAACATATAATACAATAAATGAATAAACATGAGGAAAGGAAAATTGAAGACACAGCGGCATAGACAGGATACAATAGAGGAACAGGTGTTGACCATGAAAGAAATGAGGACAGGATGAATATAGTAGGGAGATATAAAGAGATAAGGCAGTGACGCTAAGAGGGACTATGCTTATGAATGAAAGGAATATAGAAGGGGAGTGAAGGGGAGTTGGGAGGAGGAGGTTGGATAGGAGAGAGAGAAAGAAGGATATATGTTAAGATATGAAGGAGTGGTGATATGTGGGGAGAGGGAGGTCACAAAAGAGAGGATAGGGTGGATAGAGAAGTGGGGATAGGGGTTAGGGTGGATAGGAGAAGGGGGAAGGGGTTAGGGTGGATAGGAGAAGGGGGAAGGGGTTAGGGTGGATAGAGAAGGGGGAAGGAAGTGATAGAGATGGGGGAGGGGTTAGGATGGATAGAGATGGGGGAGGGTTAGGATGGTTAGAGGGGGGGGAGTGTACTGTTATTACTTCGACCCCCTGCTGGCCGCTCATACCCTCGCAACCTCATAAAGCTAAGTCTCTCTCTCTCTCTCTCTCTCTCTCTCTCTCTCTCTCTCTCTCTCTCTCTCTCTCTCTCTCACACACACACACACACACACACACACACACACACACACACACACACACACACACACAAACACACACACACACACACACACACACACACACACACACACACACACTGCAGACGTAGGACTACACACAGAGGAGGCGCTCACATATGCCAAACATGCAACCATAATGAAACAAAGCAGCACACACGCACACTGCCCCACCCCCAGACACACACAAACCAAAGCCCCTGCACACACACACCCACCCCCACACACACACACACACACACACACACACACACACACACACACATTAATGAAGTAAAGTTGGCGAGAGCAGATAATTGCCAGGTAAACAGGGGCGGTCATTAATTTAGCTAAGCAAGGGGTTCTATTCTGGAGGTCTGGTACACACAACACGCCAGACAGCCACAGTAGTCGCCACTGGTGTTTAGGGCTTTGAATATTTCCTAACACCTCCTCCTAAGCGATTCATCTTGCATATTAACCCTTAGCATTCTCCTTCAACTTATTCATATCGCTTTAAAATCAAGTCTTTGCATCAGTAGTATACATGAGGACACTGAAGTGCAGTATGTAGAAAAAATCGCTAAGCAAGAGGTGTTAGGGAATCGCCAGCAAGACTTGGAACACTAGGCTTAAAAACGTCATGTAATCACGTCTACGCTACATCAGTTTTCCTATAGCTTGTACAAAACCTTGTTATGTTTTCATTTATTGCTAAGTTTAGACAAATGGCAAAGATTCTCTCTCTCTCTCTCTCTCTCTCTCTCTCTCTCTCTCTCTCAGACTAAAATGGAAACTGCTATAATCACAACGTCCTTTCAAGACCTAGTTTTAGTGAAGTGCTTCATAAGTTCCTAATCCTGTAAAAAAAAAAAAAAAAGAAAAGAAAAGAAAGGGCAATGGAATGCAAATTTGCCAAAAAAAAAAAAAAAAAAAAAAAAAAGAAAGAAAGAAAAGAATCTCTAAACGCATAAGGGAGACTCTGGGATCGCATACAGAAGGAGAAAACTTAAATGAAGAAAATTTCCAGGGAACAAGGGAGGGAAAGGACTGTGCAATAAGAGGAGAGCGCTGGGAAGACAAAAGCAAGGAACAGGCCATAGAGGAAAGCAGTGTAAGCCCAGGAAGCAGAGTAGAGCCCTCGTAGTAAGCCCGGCTGTGCTTTATTTTACACCAGTTCGCTGCCCCTTCCCTTCCACTGCCCTTCTTGTTACTCTGTTTCATCCCCAACTCCTTCCCTTCCAGTGCTCACATAGTTATTGCTTATCATCCCCACTGCCTTCCTTTTCATTCCGTTACTTCTCTTTACGTCCTGATGACCACGCAAGCAAATAGTGTTATAATTAAATTTATCATCGACGTTCAGCAACCACTATACAGGGTGATTCCGCTCCATTGTTTGAGTTCTCGTGTGTTGCTGGTACGCCTCAGTCAGCGTAGTTATCAAAGTCCATCCTTCATCGTTTATTCATATCCTATTCCCACTGCCACACCCACGCCCACGCTTGCAGACAGAGCCGTCCCCTGTAACACAAAACATGCCGCTGTATTTATTTCTCCCGGGGCTCTATTTACGAATCACCCTTACATATGGATTTGAAAACAAGACTCCAGGGCTCTCGTATTCTCGTCGGTTAAGGAAGCTCCCTCACACTTCTTCCTAAGCGATTTATTTTGCTCATTACACCTTGCTATCCTCTTCTGTGTTATTTAAATCATTATTATATCACCACACTGCGTAGGTAATGTGTGCAACATTGTAATAACCAGCCGGATCCACAATTAAATCGCTGAGGAAGAGGTGTGTTAGGGAGTTTTCTTTCCAGACGAGAATACGGGCTCCGTCCCTCTAAAACTACACCTGCCCCAATCAGACTGGGTTACCGCTACTTCTGGCTTAGGAAACTTAACTTCCCTCAAGATGACACTCACTACAAAGCTTAACAAAATGATCCTGTGGCAAACGTAAGAGCATAAAATGATACAAAAAATCCTGGAAAATGTAACTC